>NW_027224755.1:95000-169183 GCF_041296235.1 Equus asinus
AGCACTTCGCCCGGGGCCACCACCGGCCTCGGTGGCCGGAGGCGACACCCGCACAGCGAGGCCCACTTCGGTCCCGGCCGGTGGGCGGCGCGGCCAGGCGTCTGCCCGGGCGGGGGAGCACCGGGGGCAGCGGGGAGCGCGGCGCGCGCCTCGACGGAGGGAGCACGGGCTCGCGGGAAGGCTCCCGGGGACGGCCTCGGGCGCGGACGGGCCACCAGGAAAACACACGCGGGATCCCACCGCCAACGACACGCGAGGGCGGTCCCACGACGCCTGGGACGCCGGCCGGCCTCAGCCACCCCTCGGCCTCCCGCGGGCCCGGCCCCACCGCCGGGGCCTACGTGAGGCGCCCCCGCCGCCGGGGGCCGCCCCGTCCACCCAGCCACCCGTCTGCCTGTCTGGTCTGCTCCGGGGCCCACGTCCCGAGGGAACGCGCCCGAGAGCGGCGGCGGCCCCCACCCATGCCCGCACGCCACCACCGGCTGCGGCTCGGGACGGGAGCGAGCGGAGAGCCAGCCGCTCGCGGCGGGGCGGAGCCCGGACGGGGCCGGGCCCTCTCCCCGCCCCAGCGCGCGACGGGAGAACCACGCGCACGCTCGCGCACACGCGCGGCCCCGCGCCCGACGACGGCCCGGCCGGGCGTGACCCTCCCCCGACTCGGAGGGGGGAGGCGCCGGCCGCGGTAGGCAAAGAGCAGCTCTGCCCACGCGCCACGGTGGTGGCGTCCGTGGCTACTACGCGCAAAGGAGGGGCGGCGGCTGGGGGGTCCGGTACCCCAAGGCACCCTCTCGGATCGCTAGAGAAGGCTTTCTCACCGAGGGCGTGTCGCCCCCGCCCATCGTCCGCCATCGGGCCCACCAAGGCGCTTACAGACACCATGGCCACGCAATGCAGGAGGGGTCTGCGGTAGAGGTAAGGCCTAGAGCAAGTCGGAGCGTCCGTGGTCAGGGCCGCGAGCCCGCGCTGCCCCGGGCTCGCCATCTCTGGCCACACTGGGCTTAGCTAGGGATCTACAAGGCCCCTGTGCGGCTCCCAAGTCAGTGCCTCCCCTCAGGCCGAGAGACCAAGGGAGGCAGAGACTGGGACGGAGGTGCCGATCAAACAGCACCTCCCAACCAAAGAGCCAGCGCCACGCCGCTGGCTCGGCCCGCCACGGTCACTCCCACACCCGCGGGGAAACCCCAGCAAGGGGAACGCGCGGGCACGCGCCCGAGCCTGCCCGCCCCCACACGGCACGCCGTGGGGGGCGACGAGGCACCCGTCCCCCCCGAGGGGGACGAGGGGCACGCCTCCCTTACCGACTCGACCCCCCCGCTCCTCAGACACACCAGCGCAGTGGTTACCTGAGGAGGCCGACGGGAACAGAGAACGACACCGCCACTCGGCCTCGGGCGCCTGAGGGACGACCTGGAACGCTCCAGGGGCACCGCCAACGGCCTGGGGAACGCGCTCACGCGCCCGGGAAGGCGCGCGGCGCGGCGGCAACACGGCCCGCCCCACCGCGGGGAGGGCCGCCCGCGAGACACAGCCAAGAGGCACAGGCAGAGCATCCGCCGCGTCACGGAGACCCCGACACCGCCCACGCCACGAGGCACGGGGCGGGGGAGCGAGGTCAGGCCGGATTCCGCACCCCTGCCGCCTCCCACACGCCACTCGCAGCGGGGGAGAACGGGCGAGGGGACCCGCGGGCAGAGCGAGAAGAGCGGTCCCGTTCGCCATGAACGTCCGTCCCTCGTCTGGCACGGCTTAGGCCCGGCCCGGGAGAGCACAGCATCACCACATCGGTCGGCAGCATAACGCGAGGGACCCCCGAGCAAGGGAAGGCCGGCGAGGACAGCGAGCGGAGGAGCCTGCTTCAGCCTCACCGACCCCTCTCCTCCTCCAGCAAGCGCGGGCGACGACCCCAGGACGAGAACGCCTGACACGCACTGGCACGGAGCCGGTGGGATGGGGTAAGTCGCGACCGCACCCGGGTGCCGGCGGCAGGGAGTGCACGTGGTAGAGGACCCCGCGCCCCTAACCCCGCCGCCCTCGGGTACCAGAGACCGGAGGTGGCACCACGGTCGTGGGGGCGCCTGGAACGCACAAGAGCCGGCGCGCAGGCCCCAGCGGGCGGCTCAAGCGGCGGGGGTGGAAACGGGCGTCCGGTTCTCGGCCAGAGCCCGGAGCCCTCCCCGCACACGCATCCAGGCACCCGGAAGCTCTCGGGCGACTGTCACCCGAGCAGAGCGTGTCAGCACTTATCTGGCGGCACAAAACCACCCATTCGGGGGCAAGAATCGCCGCGCCCGGAGACGGGGCCCACCCACGGATCACCAGGGGAACCCCTGGATCACGGCCACGGCCACCAGACCCCAAGCACGACCCCATCGCCACCAGGCCCGGAGCTCCCGGGGCCATCTGGTCGACCCCAGAAGCGTGGCGGCAGGGGGAGCCGGGGACAGCCTCCCCGGGCCGCCCGCGCGGGCCGGGACCGGTCGGTCCCTCCCTCTGAGTCGCCGGGTCAGGACTTAGAAAAGAATTCCGCGGAGGCGCCTCCGGCGACCGGGCCCGGGGCGGGACCGTGGCTCCCGTCCCTCAGCCGGGGCTCCACCTACGCCTCGAGCCGGCCCCCTCCCGCCTCCGGACAAAGACGCGACCCGCGAAACTCGGAGAGAGAAGTCCGGTCCGACGGCCCGGACCCACCCCGGGCACGCGTCCGGGCCGGGGACGCCCTCCCCGGCCCGCCCTCGAGGGCTCCCGGGGCCGGTCCACGCTCTTCTCCAGGGCGGGACTTGGAAAAAAAAACTGCCACGGAGGAGGAGGCATCCGAGGACCGGGCCCGGTCCCCACCGCCAGAGCCGGTCGACTCGGAAGACCAGTGGGGAAAAGGCCAGCCCGGCGGCCGAGCCCGTCGCGCCCTCCACGGGCCTCCCCCGCAAGGCCCCGGCCGGTCGCCCACCTCCGGAGCGGGGCGCGGAAAGGGGATCGGCGACGCGGAAGGCCCGACCACCGGGCCGCCCTCGGGACGACGGCCGGGCACGGGACGAGCTCCCTCGCCCGTTCCCCCGCGGCGGCCCCCCACCCCCTCCCGGGGACGGAGGGGCACCGGCGGCTGCTGGTCGACCCGTCCGGGAGGCCCCACACCCCGGCCGGCACCGGGCGGCGCGGCGACAGCCACCTCCCTCAGTAGCCTGCACCTCCAATCTCCGGCGAGCGGGCGTCGCGCTCACGCCCCGGCGCCACCGGGCCAGATCCCGCCAGCGACGCCGGCCTCCCGGGACTCTGCCTCGGTCACCGCGGCCGAGTCCCGTCCCTTGGCCCGCGTCGCCGGAGCTCCGGAGGAAAGAGACGATATAAAAGCGGCCGCCAGGTGGCACCCGGCGACCGACGACCGCCTCAGCGGGACGGAGCCGGAGCGCGGGCCCGCCGGGGAGCACAGCCGGGCCGCCGGGCCGCCCGATCCCGTCCCGGAGCCCCCTCGGACCCAGCCTCCCGGCCCAGTGCGGCCCCGGGGCGTCCGCCCGCGGGCTCCCGGCCGCCAAGGCGCAGCCCCAGCCGCAGGAGGGGGACTCGGAAAAGGTTTCTCGGGCGATCACCGGGAAGGGGAAGGGGAGAGTTCCCCCCAGAGAGGCCAGGGGGCGGCCCGGGCCGGGCTGGGCCGGTGCGGCCGGGAGGCCGCCGCTTCCCGGAGCGGCTGGAGCGCCCCCGGGGTTCCCGGGAGGACTTAGAAAATCAGGGCGGGCGGGGACGGTCAAACCGAAACCAGGCACGTCATCCGAGAAGGACCGTGATGACGGGAGGAGGAAAGCTTTCCAGTCCAGAGGGCCTGTCGAAGGCAGGCGGAGAGTCTACCCGCTGAAACTGACGAAGATGGGCAAAAGAAGCTAGCTCAGGCGCCGACATTTAAGGAAATAAAAAAAAAAAAGCACGAGGGCGTGGAGAAATGGGGAAAAATCAACACTGAGAAATCTACCCTCTGAAACCGACGAAGATGGGCAACAGGGGCTAGCTCAGGTGGCAATTTTTAAGGAAAAATGAAAGGAAGTGCGTGGAGACCTGGGGAAAAAGCAACACGGAGAAATCTACCCTCTAGAACTGAGAAAGAAGCGCAACAGAGGCTAGCTCAGGTGGCAATCTTTAAGCAAAAAAAATAAGATAAAAAAATACAATGGCGAGGAGACCCGGTGAAAAAGCAACCCTGAAAAAGGTACCCTCTGAAACTGAGGAAGCAGGGCAACAGTGCCTAGCTCAGGTGACAATCTTTAAGCAAAAGAAACACACAAGGGCGTGGGGAGCTGGCGAAAAGGCAACACTGAGAAATCCACCCTCTGAAACGGACGAAGATGGGCAACAGAGGCTAGCTCAGGTGGCAATCTTTAAGCAAAAGAAACACACAAGGGCGTGGAGACCTGGGGAAAAAGCAACACGGAGAAATCCACCCTCTGAAACTGAGGAAGATGGGCAAGAGAGGCTACCTCAGGTGGCAATCCTTAAGCAAAAACAAAGCACAAAGGCGTGGAGCCCTGGGGACAAAGCAACCCTGAAATATCTACCCTCTGAAACTGAGGAACATGGGCAAGAGAGGCTAGCTCAGGTGGCACTCGTTAAGCAAAAACAAAACACAAAGGCGTGGAGACCTGGGGAAAAAGCAACCCTGAAATATCTACCCTCTGAAACTGAGGAAGATGGGCAAGAGAGGCTGGCTTCAGGTGGCAATCTTTAAGCAAAAGAAACACACAAGGGCGTGGGGAGCTGGGGAAAAGGCAACACTGAGAAATCCACCCTCTGAAACGGACGAAGATGGGCAACAGAGGCTAGCTCAGGTGGCAATCGTTAAGCAAAAACAAAACCCAAAGGCGTGGAGACCTGGGGAAAAAGCAACCCTGAAATATCTACCCTCTGAAACTGAGGAAGATGGGCAAGAGAGGCTACCTCAGGTGGCAATCCTTAAGCAAAAACAAAGCACAAAGGCGTGGAGCCCTGGGGACAAAGCAACCCTGAAATATCTACCCTCTGAAACTGAGGAACATGGGCAAGAGAGGCTAGCTCAGGTGGCACTCGTTAAGCAAAAACAAAACACAAAGGCGTGGAGACCTGGGGAAAAAGCAACCCTGAAATATCTACCCTCTGAAACTGAGGAAGATGGGCAAGAGAGGCTGGCTTCAGGTGGCAATCGTTAAGCAAAAACAAAACACAAAGGCGTGGAGACCTGGGGAAAAAGCAACCCTGAAATATCTACCCTCTGAAACTGAGGAAGACGGGCAAGAGAGGCTGGCTTCAGGTGGCAAACGTTAAGCAAAAGAAACACACAAGGGCGTGGAGGCCTGGGGAAAAAGCAACACGGAGAAATCCACCCTCTGAAACTGAGGGACATGGGCAAAAGAAGCTAGCTCAGGTTGCAACCTTTAAGCAGAAAAAAAACACAAGGGCGTGCAGACCTGGCAAAAAAGCAACAGTGAGAAATCTACCCTCTGAAACCGACGAAGATGGACAACAGAGGCTAGCTCAGGTGGCAATTTTTAAGGAGAAATAAAAGGAAGTGCGTGGAGACCTGGGGAAAAAGCAACACGGAGAAATCTACCCTCTAGAACTGAGAAAGAAGCGCAACAGAGGCTAGCTCAGGTGGCAATCTTTAAGCAAAAAAAATAAGATAAAAAAATACAATGGCGAGGAGACCCGGTCAAAAAGCAACCCTGAAAAAGGTACCCTCTGAAACTGAGGAAGCAGGGCAACAGTGCCTAGCTCAGGTGACAATCTTTAAGCAAAAGAAACACACAAGGGCGTGGGGAGCTGGCGAAAAGGCAACACTGAGAAATCCACCCTCTGAAACGGACGAAGATGGGCAACAGAGGCTAGCTCAGGTGGCAATCGTTAAGCAAAAGAAACACACAAGGGCGTGGAGACCTGGGGAAAAAGCAACACGGAGAAATCCACCCTCTGAAACTGAGGAAGATGGGCAAGAGAGGCTACCTCAGGTGGCAATCCTTAAGCAAAAACAAAGCACAAAGGCGTGGAGCCCTGGGGACAAAGCAACCCTGAAATATCTACCCTCTGAAACTGAGGAACATGGGCAAGAGAGGCTAGCTCAGGTGGCACTCGTTAAGCAAAAACAAAACCCAAAGGCGTGGAGACCTGGGGAAAAAGCAACCCTGAAATATCTACCCTCTGAAACTGAGGAAGATGGGCAAGAGAGGCTGGCTTCAGGTGGCAATCTTTAAGCAAAAGAAACACACAAGGGCGTGGGGAGCTGGGGAAAAGGCAACACTGAGAAATCCACCCTCTGAAATGGACGAAGATGGGCAACAGAGGCTAGCTCAGGTGGCAATCGTTAAGCAAAAACAAAACCCAAAGGCGTGGAGACCTGGGGAAAAAGCAACCCTGAAATATCTACCCTCTGAAACTGAGGAAGATGGGCAAGAGAGGCTGGCTTCAGGTGGCAATCTTTAAGCAAAAGAAACACACAAGGGCGTGGGGAGCTGGGGAAAGGCAACACTGAGAAATCCACCCTCTGAAACGGACGAAGATGGGCAACAGAGGCTAGCTCAGGTGGCAATCGTTAAGCAAAAGAAACACACAAGGGCGTGGAGGCCTGGGGAAAAAGCAACACGGAGAAATCCACCCTCTGAAACTGAGGGACATGGGCAAAAGAAGCTAGCTCAGGTTGCAACCTTTAAGCAGAAAAAAAACACAAGGGCGTGCAGACCTGGCAAAAAAGCAACAGTGAGAAATCTACCCTCTGAAACCGACGAAGATGGACAACAGAGGCTAGCTCAGGTGGCAATTTTTAAGGAAAAATAAAAGGAAGTGCGTGGAGACCTGGGGAAAAAGCAACACGGAGAAATCTACCCTCTAGAACTGAGAAAGAAGCGCAACAGAGGCTAGCTCAGGTGGCAATCTTTAAGCAAAAAAAATAAGATAAAAAAATACAATGGCGAGGAGACCCGGTGAAAAAGCAACCCTGAAAAAGGTACCCTCTGAAACTGAGGAAGCAGGGCAACAGTGCCTAGCTCAGGTGACAATCTTTAAGCAAAAGAAACACACAAGGGCGTGGGGAGCTGGCGAAAAGGCAACACTGAGAAATCCACCCTCTGAAACGGACGAAGATGGGCAACAGAGGCTAGCTCAGGTGGCAATCTTTAAGCAAAAGAAACACACAAGGGCGTGGAGACCTGGGGAAAAAGCAACACGGAGAAATCCACCCTCTGAAACTGAGGAAGATGGGCAAGAGAGGCTACCTCAGGTGGCAATCCTTAAGCAAAAACAAAGCACAAAGGCGTGGAGCCCTGGGGACAAAGCAACCCTGAAATATCTACCCTCTGAAACTGAGGAACATGGGCAAGAGAGGCTAGCTCAGGTGGCAATCGTTAAGCAAAAACAAAACACAAAGGCGTGGAGACCTGGGGAAAAAGCAACCCTGAAATATCTACCCTCTGAAACTGAGGAAGATGGGCAAGAGAGGCTGGCTTCAGGTGGCAATCTTTAAGCAAAAGAAACACACAAGGGCGTGGAGGCCTGGGGAAAAAGCAACACGGAGAAATCCACCCTCTGAAACTGAGGGACATGGGCAAAAGAAGCTAGCTCAGGTTGCAACCTTTAAGCAGAAAAAAAACACAAGGGCGTGCAGACCTGGCAAAAAAGCAACAGTGAGAAATCTACCCTCTGAAACCGACGAAGATGGACAACAGAGGCTAGCTCAGGTGGCAATTTTTAAGGAAAAATAAAAGGAAGTGCGTGGAGACCTGGGGAAAAAGCAACACGGAGAAATCTACCCTCTAGAACTGAGAAAGAAGCGCAACAGAGGCTAGCTCAGGTGGCAATCTTTAAGCAAAAAAAATAAGATAAAAAAATACAATGGCGAGGAGACCCGGTGAAAAAGCAACCCTGAAAAAGGTACCCTCTGAAACTGAGGAAGCAGGGCAACAGTGCCTAGCTCAGGTGACAATCTTTAAGCAAAAGAAACACACAAGGGCGTGGGGAGCTGGCGAAAAGGCAACACTGAGAAATCCACCCTCTGAAACGGACGAAGATGGGCAACAGAGGCTAGCTCAGGTGGCAATCTTTAAGCAAAAGAAACACACAAGGGCGTGGAGACCTGGGGAAAAAGCAACACGGAGAAATCCACCCTCTGAAACTGAGGAAGATGGGCAAGAGAGGCTACCTCAGGTGGCAATCCTTAAGCAAAAACAAAGCACAAAGGCGTGGAGCCCTGGGGACAAAGCAACCCTGAAATATCTACCCTCTGAAACTGAGGAACATGGGCAAGAGAGGCTAGCTCAGGTGGCAATCGTTAAGCAAAAACAAAACACAAAGGCGTGGAGACCTGGGGAAAAAGCAACCCTGAAATATCTACCCTCTGAAACTGAGGAAGATGGGCAAGAGAGGCTGGCTTCAGGTGGCAATCGTTAAGCAAAAGAAACACACAAGGGCGTGGAGGCCTGGGGAAAAAGCAACACGGAGATATCGACCCTCTGAAACTCAGGAAGATGGGCAAGAGAGGCTAGCTCAGGTGGCAATCGTTAAGCAAAAACAAAACCCAAAGGCGTGGAGACCTGGGGAAAAAGCAACCCTGAAATATCTACCCTCTGAAACTGAGGAAGATGGGCAAGAGAGGCTGGCTTCAGGTGGCAATCTTTAAGCAAAAGAAACACACAAGGGCGTGGGGAGCTGGGGAAAAGGCAACACTGAGAAATCCACCCTCTGAAACGGACGAAGATGGGCAACAGAGGCTAGCTCAGGTGGCAATCGTTAAGCAAAAGAAACACACAAGGGCGTGGAGGCCTGGGGAAAAAGCAACACGGAGAACTCCACCCTCTGAAACTGAGGGACATGGGCAAAAGAAGCTAGCTCAGGTTGCAACCTTTAAGCAGAAAAAAAACACAAGGGCGTGCAGACCTGGCAAAAAAGCAACAGTGAGAAATCTACCCTCTGAAACCGACGAAGATGGACAACAGAGGCTAGCTCAGGTGGCAATTTTTAAGGAAAAATAAAAGGAAGTGCGTGGAGACCTGGGGAAAAAGCAACACGGAGAAATCTACCCTCTAGAACTGAGAAAGAAGCGCAACAGAGGCTAGCTCAGGTGGCAATCTTTAAGCAAAAAAAATAAGATAAAAAAATACAATGGCGAGGAGACCCGGTGAAAAAGCAACCCTGAAAAAGGTACCCTCTGAAACTGAGGAAGCAGGGCAACAGTGCCTAGCTCAGGTGACAATCTTTAAGCAAAAGAAACACACAAGGGCGTGGGGAGCTGGCGAAAAGGCAACACTGAGAAATCCACCCTCTGAAACGGACGAAGATGGGCAACAGAGGCTAGCTCAGGTGGCAATCTTTAAGCAAAAGAAACACACAAGGGCGTGGAGACCTGGGGAAAAAGCAACACGGAGAAATCCACCCTCTGAAACTGAGGAAGATGGGCAAGAGAGGCTACCTCAGGTGGCAATCCTTAAGCAAAAACAAAGCACAAAGGCGTGGAGCCCTGGGGACAAAGCAACCCTGAAATATCTACCCTCTGAAACTGAGGAACATGGGCAAGAGAGGCTAGCTCAGGTGGCAATCGTTAAGCAAAAACAAAACACAAAGGCGTGGAGACCTGGGGAAAAAGCAACCCTGAAATATCTACCCTCTGAAACTGAGGAAGATGGGCAAGAGAGGCTGGCTTCAGGTGGCAATCGTTAAGCAAAAGAAACACACAAGGGCGTGGAGGCCTGGGGAAAAAGCAACACGGAGAAATCCACCCTCTGAAACTGAGGGACATGGGCAAAAGAAGCTAGCTCAGGTTGCAACCTTTAAGCAGAAAAAAAACACAAGGGCGTGCAGACCTGGCAAAAAAGCAACAGTGAGAAATCTACCCTCTGAAACCGACGAAGATGGACAACAGAGGCTAGCTCAGGTGGCAATTTTTAAGGAAAAATAAAAGGAAGTGCGTGGAGACCTGGGGAAAAAGCAACACGGAGAAATCTACCCTCTAGAACTGAGAAAGAAGCGCAACAGAGGCTAGCTCAGGTGGCAATCTTTAAGCAAAAAAAATAAGATAAAAAAATACAATGGCGAGGAGACCCGGTGAAAAAGCAACCCTGAAAAAGGTACCCTCTGAAACTGAGGAAGCAGGGCAACAGTGCCTAGCTCAGGTGACAATCTTTAAGCAAAAGAAACACACAAGGGCGTGGGGAGCTGGCGAAAAGGCAACACTGAGAAATCCACCCTCTGAAACGGACGAAGATGGGCAACAGAGGCTAGCTCAGGTGGCAATCTTTAAGCAAAAGAAACACACAAGGGCGTGGAGACCTGGGGAAAAAGCAACACGGAGAAATCCACCCTCTGAAACTGAGGAAGATGGGCAAGAGAGGCTACCTCAGGTGGCAATCCTTAAGCAAAAACAAAGCACAAAGGCGTGGAGCCCTGGGGACAAAGCAACCCTGAAATATCTACCCTCTGAAACTGAGGAACATGGGCAAGAGAGGCTAGCTCAGGTGGCAATCGTTAAGCAAAAACAAAACACAAAGGCGTGGAGACCTGGGGAAAAAGCAACCCTGAAATATCTACCCTCTGAAACTGAGGAAGATGGGCAAGAGAGGCTGGCTTCAGGTGGCAATCTTTAAGCAAAAGAAACACACAAGGGCGTGGAGGCCTGGGGAAAAAGCAACACGGAGAAATCCACCCTCTGAAACTGAGGGACATGGGCAAAAGAAGCTAGCTCAGGTTGCAACCTTTAAGCAGAAAAAAAACACAAGGGCGTGCAGACCTGGCAAAAAAGCAACAGTGAGAAATCTACCCTCTGAAACCGACGAAGATGGACAACAGAGGCTAGCTCAGGTGGCAATTTTTAAGGAAAAATAAAAGGAAGTGCGTGGAGACCTGGGGAAAAAGCAACACGGAGAAATCTACCCTCTAGAACTGAGAAAGAAGCGCAACAGAGGCTAGCTCAGGTGGCAATCTTTAAGCAAAAAAAATAAGATAAAAAAATACAATGGCGAGGAGACCCGGTCAAAAAGCAACCCTGAAAAAGGTACCCTCTGAAACTGAGGAAGCAGGGCAACAGTGCCTAGCTCAGGTGACAATCTTTAAGCAAAAGAAACACACAAGGGCGTGGGGAGCTGGCGAAAAGGCAACACTGAGAAATCCACCCTCTGAAACGGACGAAGATGGGCAACAGAGGCTAGCTCAGGTGGCAATCTTTAAGCAAAAGAAACACACAAGGGCGTGGAGACCTGGGGAAAAAGCAACACGGAGAAATCCACCCTCTGAAACTGAGGAAGATGGGCAAGAGAGGCTACCTCAGGTGGCAATCCTTAAGCAAAAACAAAGCACAAAGGCGTGGAGCCCTGGGGACAAAGCAACCCTGAAATATCTACCCTCTGAAACTGAGGAACATGGGCAAGAGAGGCTGGCTTCAGGTGGCAATCTTTAAGCAAAAGAAACACACAAGGGCGTGGGGAGCTGGGGAAAAAGCAACCCTGAAATATCTACCCTCTGAAACTGAGGAAGATGGGCAAGAGAGGCTGGCTTCAGGTGGCAATCTTTAAGCAAAAGAAACACACAAGGGCGTGGGGAGCTGGGGAAAAGGCAACACTGAGAAATCCACCCTCTGAAACGGACGAAGATGGGCAACAGAGGCTAGCTCAGGTGGCAATCGTTAAGCAAAAGAAACACACAAGGGCGTGGAGGCCTGGGGAAAAAGCAACACGGAGAAATCCACCCTCTGAAACTGAGGGACATGGGCAAAAGAAGCTAGCTCAGGTTGCAACCTTTAAGCAGAAAAAAAACACAAGGGCGTGCAGACCTGGCAAAAAAGCCACAGTGAGAAATCTACCCTCTGAAACCGACGAAGATGGACAACAGAGGCTAGCTCAGGTGGCAATTTTTAAGGAAAAATAAAAGGAAGTGCGTGGAGACCTGGGGAAAAAGCAACACGGAGAAATCTACCCTCTAGAACTGAGAAAGAAGCGCAACAGAGGCTAGCTCAGGTGGCAATCTTTAAGCAAAAAAAATAAGATAAAAAAATACAATGGCGAGGAGACCCGGTGAAAAAGCAACCCTGAAAAAGGTACCCTCTGAAACTGAGGAAGCAGGGCAACAGTGCCTAGCTCAGGTGACAATCTTTAAGCAAAAGAAACACACAAGGGCGTGGGGAGCTGGCGAAAAGGCAACACTGAGAAATCCAGCCTCTGAAACGGACGAAGATGGGCAACAGAGGCTAGCTCAGGTGGCAATCTTTAAGCAAAAGAAACACACAAGGGCGTGGAGACCTGGGGAAAAAGCAACACGGAGAAATCCACCCTCTGAAACTGAGGAAGATGGGCAAGAGAGGCTACCTCAGGTGGCAATCCTTAAGCAAAAACAAAGCACAAAGGCGTGGAGCCCTGGGGACAAAGCAACCCTGAAATATCTACCCTCTGAAACTGAGGAACATGGGCAAGAGAGGCTAGCTCAGGTGGCAATCGTTAAGCAAAAACAAAACCCAAAGGCGTGGAGACCTGGGGAAAAAGCAACCCTGAAATATCTACCCTCTGAAACTGAGGAAGATGGGCAAGAGAGGCTGGCTTCAGGTGGCAATCTTTAAGCAAAAGAAACACACAAGGGCGTGGAGGCCTGGGGAAAAAGCAACACGGAGAAATCCACCCTCTGAAACTGAGGGACATGGGCAAAAGAAGCTAGCTCAGGTTGCAACCTTTAAGCAGAAAAAAAACACAAGGGCGTGCAGACCTGGCAAAAAAGCAACAGTGAGAAATCTACCCTCTGAAACCGACGAAGATGGACAACAGAGGCTAGCTCAGGTGGCAATTTTTAAGGAAAAATAAAAGGAAGTGCGTGGAGACCTGGGGAAAAAGCAACACGGAGAAATCTACCCTCTAGAACTGAGAAAGAAGCGCAACAGAGGCTAGCTCAGGTGGCAATCTTTAAGCAAAAAAAATAAGATAAAAAAATACAATGGCGAGGAGACCCGGTGAAAAAGCAACCCTGAAAAAGGTACCCTCTGAAACTGAGGAAGCAGGGCAACAGTGCCTAGCTCAGGTGACAATCTTTAAGCAAAAGAAACACACAAGGGCGTGGGGAGCTGGCGAAAAGGCAACACTGAGAAATCCACCCTCTGAAACGGACGAAGATGGGCAACAGAGGCTAGCTCAGGTGGCAATCTTTAAGCAAAAGAAACACACAAGGGCGTGGAGACCTGGGGAAAAAGCAACACGGAGAAATCCACCCTCTGAAACTGAGGAAGATGGGCAAGAGAGGCTACCTCAGGTGGCAATCCTTAAGCAAAAACAAAGCACAAAGGCGTGGAGCCCTGGGGACAAAGCAACCCTGAAATATCTACCCTCTGAAACTGAGGAACATGGGCAAGAGAGGCTAGCTCAGGTGGCAATCGTTAAGCAAAAACAAAACACAAAGGCGTGGAGACCTGGGGAAAAAGCAACCCTGAAATATCTACCCTCTGAAACTGAGGAAGATGGGCAAGAGAGGCTGGCTTCAGGTGGCAATCTTTAAGCAAAAGAAACACACAAGGGCGTGGGGAGCTGGGGAAAAGGCAACACTGAGAAATCCACCCTCTGAAAGGGACGAAGATGGGCTACAGAGGCTACCTCAGGTGGCAATCGTTAAGCAAAAGAAACACACAAGGGCGTGGAGGCCTGGGGAAAAAGCAACACGGAGAAATCCACCCTCTGAAACTGAGGAACATGGGCAAAAGAAGCTAGCTCAGGTTGCAACCTTTAAGCAGAAGAAAAACACAAGGGCGTGCAGACCTGGCAAAAAAGCAACAGTGAGAAATCTACCCTCTGAAACCGACGAAGATGGACAACAGAGGCTAGCTCAGGTGGCAATTTTTAAGGAAAAATAAAAGGAAGTGCGTGGAGACCTGGGGAAAAAGCAACACGGAGAAATCTACCCTCTAGAACTGAGAAAGAAGCGCAACAGAGGCTAGCTCAGGTGGCAATCTTTAAGCAAAAAAAATAAAATAAAAAAATACAATGGCGAGGAGACCCGGTCAAAAAGCAACCCTGAAAAAGGTACCCTCTGAAACTGAGGAAGCAGGGCAACAGTGCCTAGCTCAGGTGACAATCTTTAAGCAAAAGAAACACACAAGGGCGTGGGGAGCTGGCGAAAAGGCAACACTGAGAAATCCAGCCTCTGAAACGGACGAAGATGGGCAACAGAGGCTAGCTCAGGTGGCAATCTTTAAGCAAAAGAAACACACAAGGGCGTGGAGACCTGGGGAAAAAGCAACACGGAGAAATCCACCCTCTGAAACTGAGGAAGATGGGCAAGAGAGGCTACCTCAGGTGGCAATCCTTAAGCAAAAACAAAGCACAAAGGCGTGGAGCCCTGGGGACAAAGCAACCCTGAAATATCTACCCTCTGAAACTGAGGAACATGGGCAAGAGAGGCTAGCTCAGGTGGCAATCGTTAAGCAAAAACAAAACACAAAGGCGTGGGGACCTGGGGAAAAAGCAACCCTGAAATATCTACCCTCTGAAACTGAGGAAGATGGGCAAGAGAGGCTGGCTTCAGGTGGCAATCTTTAAGCAAAAGAAACACACAAGGGCGTGGGGAGCTGGGGAAAAGGCAACACTGAGAAATCCACCCTCTGAAAGGGACGAAGATGGGCTACAGAGGCTACCTCAGGTGGCAATCGTTAAGCAAAAGAAACACACAAGGGCGTGGAGGCCTGGGGAAAAAGCAACACGGAGAAATCCACCCTCTGAAACTGAGGAACATGGGCAAAAGAAGCTAGCTCAGGTTGCAACCTTTAAGCAGAAAAAAAACACAAGGGCGTGCAGACCTGGCAAAAAAGCAACAGTGAGAAATCTACCCTCTGAAACCGACGAAGATGGACAACAGAGGCTAGCTCAGGTGGCAATTTTTAAGGAAAAATAAAAGGAAGTGCGTGGAGACCTGGGGAAAAAGCAACACGGAGAAATCTACCCTCTAGAACTGAGAAAGAAGCGCAACAGAGGCTAGCTCAGGTGGCAATCTTTAAGCAAAAAAAATAAAATAAAAAAAAACAATGGCGAGGAGACCCGGTCAAAAAGCAACCCTGAAAAAGGTACCCTCTGAAACTGAGGAAGCAGGGCAACAGTGCCTAGCTCAGGTGACAATCTTTAAGCAAAAGAAACACACAAGGGCGTGGGGAGCTGGCGAAAAGGCAACACTGAGAAATCCAGCCTCTGAAACGGACGAAGATGGGCAACAGAGGCTAGCTCAGGTGGCAATCTTTAAGCAAAAAAAATAAGATAAAAAAATACAATGGCGAGGAGACCCGGTCAAAAAGCAACCCTGAAAAAGGTACCCTCTGAAACTGAGGAAGCAGGGCAACAGTGCCTAGCTCAGGTGACAATCTTTAAGCAAAAGAAACACACAAGGGCGTGGGGAGCTGGCGAAAAGGCAACACTGAGAAATCCAGCCTCTGAAACGGACGAAGATGGGCAACAGAGGCTAGCTCAGGTGGCAATCTTTAAGCAAAAGAAACACACAAGGGCGTGGAGACCTGGGGAAAAAGCAACACGGAGAAATCCACCCTCTGAAACTGAGGAAGATGGGCAAGAGAGGCTACCTCAGGTGGCAATCCTTAAGCAAAAACAAAGCACAAAGGCGTGGAGCCCTGGGGACAAAGCAACTCTGAAATATCTACCCTCTGAAACTGAGGAACATGGCCAAGAGAGGCTAGCTCAGGTGGCAATCGTTAAGCAAAAACAAAACACAAAGGCGTGGAGACCTGGGGAAAAAGCAACCCTGAAATATCTACCCTCTGAAACTGAGGAAGATGGGCAAGAGAGGCTGGCTTCAGGTGGCAATCTTTAAGCAAAAGAAACACACAAGGGCGTGGGGAGCTGGGGAAAAGGCAACACTGAGAAATCCACCCTCTGAAACGGACGAAGATGGGCAACAGAGGCTACCTCAGGTGGCAATCGTTAAGCAAAAGAAACACACAAGGGCGTGGAGGCCTGGGGAAAAAGCAACACGGAGAAATCCACCCTCTGAAACTGAGGAACATGGGCAAAAGAAGCTAGCTCAGGTTGCAACCTTTAAGCAGAAGAAAAACACAAGGGCGTGCAGACCTGGCAAAAAAGCAACAGTGAGAAATCTACCCTCTGAAACCGACGAAGATGGACAACAGAGGCTAGCTCAGGTGGCAATTTTTAAGGAAAAATAAAAGGAAGTGCGTGGAGACCTGGGGAAAAAGCAACACGGAGAAATCTACCCTCTAGAACTGAGAAAGAAGCGCAACAGAGGCTAGCTCAGGTGGCAATCTTTAAGCAAAAAAAATAAGATAAAAAAATACAATGGCGAGGAGACCCGGTGAAAAAGCAACCCTGAAAAAGGTACCCTCTGAAACTGAGGAAGCAGGGCAACAGTGCCTAGCTCAGGTGACAATCTTTAAGCAAAAGAAACACACAAGGGCGTGGGGAGCTGGCGAAAAGGCAACACTGAGAAATCCACCCTCTGAAACGGACGAAGATGGGCAACAGAGGCTAGCTCAGGTGGCAATCTTTAAGCAAAAGAAACACACAAGGGCGTGGAGACCTGGGGAAAAAGCAACACGGAGAAATCCACCCTCTGAAACTGAGGAAGATGGGCAAGAGAGGCTACCTCAGGTGGCAATCCTTAAGCAAAAACAAAGCACAAAGGCGTGGAGCCCTGGGGACAAAGCAACCCTGAAATATCTACCCTCTGAAACTGAGGAACATGGGCAAGAGAGGCTAGCTCAGGTGGCAATCGTTAAGCAAAAACAAAACACAAAGGCGTGGAGACCTGGGGAAAAAGCAACCCTGAAATATCTACCCTCTGAAACTGAGGAAGATGGGCAAGAGAGGCTGGCTTCAGGTGGCAATCTTTAAGCAAAAGAAACACACAAGGGCGTGGGGAGCTGGGGAAAAGGCAACACTGAGAAATCCACCCTCTGAAAGGGACGAAGATGGGCTACAGAGGCTACCTCAGGTGGCAATCGTTAAGCAAAAGAAACACACAAGGGCGTGGAGGCCTGGGGAAAAAGCAACACGGAGAAATCCACCCTCTGAAACTGAGGAACATGGGCAAAAGAAGCTAGCTCAGGTTGCAACCTTTAAGCAGAAGAAAAACACAAGGGCGTGCAGACCTGGCAAAAAAGCAACAGTGAGAAATCTACCCTCTGAAACCGACGAAGATGGACAACAGAGGCTAGCTCAGGTGGCAATTTTTAAGGAAAAATAAAAGGAAGTGCGTGGAGACCTGGGGAAAAAGCAACACGGAGAAATCTACCCTCTAGAACTGAGAAAGAAGCGCAACAGAGGCTAGCTCAGGTGGCAATCTTTAAGCAAAAAAAATAAAATAAAAAAATACAATGGCGAGGAGACCCGGTCAAAAAGCAACCCTGAAAAAGGTACCCTCTGAAACTGAGGAAGCAGGGCAACAGTGCCTAGCTCAGGTGACAATCTTTAAGCAAAAGAAACACACAAGGGCGTGGGGAGCTGGCGAAAAGGCAACACTGAGAAATCCAGCCTCTGAAACGGACGAAGATGGGCAACAGAGGCTAGCTCAGGTGGCAATCTTTAAGCAAAAGAAACACACAAGGGCGTGGAGACCTGGGGAAAAAGCAACACGGAGAAATCCACCCTCTGAAACTGAGGAAGATGGGCAAGAGAGGCTACCTCAGGTGGCAATCCTTAAGCAAAAACAAAGCACAAAGGCGTGGAGCCCTGGGGACAAAGCAACCCTGAAATATCTACCCTCTGAAACTGAGGAACATGGGCAAGAGAGGCTAGCTCAGGTGGCAATCGTTAAGCAAAAACAAAACACAAAGGCGTGGGGACCTGGGGAAAAAGCAACCCTGAAATATCTACCCTCTGAAACTGAGGAAGATGGGCAAGAGAGGCTGGCTTCAGGTGGCAATCTTTAAGCAAAAGAAACACACAAGGGCGTGGGGAGCTGGGGAAAAGGCAACACTGAGAAATCCACCCTCTGAAAGGGACGAAGATGGGCTACAGAGGCTACCTCAGGTGGCAATCGTTAAGCAAAAGAAACACACAAGGGCGTGGAGGCCTGGGGAAAAAGCAACACGGAGAAATCCACCCTCTGAAACTGAGGAACATGGGCAAAAGAAGCTAGCTCAGGTTGCAACCTTTAAGCAGAAAAAAAACACAAGGGCGTGCAGACCTGGCAAAAAAGCAACAGTGAGAAATCTACCCTCTGAAACCGACGAAGATGGACAACAGAGGCTAGCTCAGGTGGCAATTTTTAAGGAAAAATAAAAGGAAGTGCGTGGAGACCTGGGGAAAAAGCAACACGGAGAAATCTACCCTCTAGAACTGAGAAAGAAGCGCAACAGAGGCTAGCTCAGGTGGCAATCTTTAAGCAAAAAAAATAAAATAAAAAAAAACAATGGCGAGGAGACCCGGTCAAAAAGCAACCCTGAAAAAGGTACCCTCTGAAACTGAGGAAGCAGGGCAACAGTGCCTAGCTCAGGTGACAATCTTTAAGCAAAAGAAACACACAAGGGCGTGGGGAGCTGGCGAAAAGGCAACACTGAGAAATCCAGCCTCTGAAACGGACGAAGATGGGCAACAGAGGCTAGCTCAGGTGGCAATCTTTAAGCAAAAAAAATAAGATAAAAAAATACAATGGCGAGGAGACCCGGTTAAAAAGCAACCCTGAAAAAGGTACCCTCTGAAACTGAGGAAGCAGGGCAACAGTGCCTAGCTCAGGTGACAATCTTTAAGCAAAAGAAACACACAAGGGCGTGGGGAGCTGGCGAAAAGGCAACACTGAGAAATCCAGCCTCTGAAACGGACGAAGATGGGCAACAGAGGCTAGCTCAGGTGGCAATCTTTAAGCAAAAGAAACACACAAGGGCGTGGAGACCTGGGGAAAAAGCAACACGGAGAAATCCACCCTCTGAAACTGAGGAAGATGGGCAAGAGAGGCTACCTCAGGTGGCAATCCTTAAGCAAAAACAAAGCACAAAGGCGTGGAGCCCTGGGGACAAAGCAACCCTGAAATATCTACCCTCTGAAACTGAGGAACATGGGCAAGAGAGGCTAGCTCAGGTGGCAATCGTTAAGCAAAAACAAAACACAAAGGCGTGGAGACCTGGGGAAAAAGCAACCCTGAAATATCTACCCTCTGAAACTGAGGAAGATGGGCAAGAGAGGCTGGCTTCAGGTGGCAATCTTTAAGCAAAAGAAACACACAAGGGCGTGGGGAGCTGGGGAAAAGGCAACACTGAGAAATCCACCCTCTGAAACGGACGAAGATGGGCAACAGAGGCTACCTCAGGTGGCAATCGTTAAGCAAAAGAAACACACAAGGGCGTGGAGGCCTGGGGAAAAAGCAACACGGAGAAATCCACCCTCTGAAACTGAGGGACATGGGCAAAAGAAGCTAGCTCAGGTTGCAACCTTTAAGCAGAAGAAAAACACAAGGGCGTGCAGACCTGGCAAAAAAGCAACAGTGAGAAATCTACCCTCTGAAACCGACGAAGATGGACAACAGAGGCTAGCTCAGGTGGCAATTTTTAAGGAAAAATAAAAGGAAGTGCGTGGAGACCTGGGGAAAAAGCAACACGGAGAAATCTACCCTCTAGAACTGAGAAAGAAGCGCAACAGAGGCTAGCTCAGGTGGCAATCTTTAAGCAAAAAAAATAAGATAAAAAAATACAATGGCGAGGAGACCCGGTGAAAAAGCAACCCTGAAAAAGGTACCCTCTGAAACTGAGGAAGCAGGGCAACAGTGCCTAGCTCAGGTGACAATCTTTAAGCAAAAGAAACACACAAGGGCGTGGGGAGCTGGCGAAAAGGCAACACTGAGAAATCCAGCCTCTGAAACGGACGAAGATGGGCAACAGAGGCTAGCTCAGGTGGCAATCTTTAAGCAAAAGAAACACACAGGGGCGTGGAGACCTGGGGAAAAAGCAACACGGAGAAATCCACCCTCTGAAACTGAGGAAGATGGGCAAGAGAGGCTACCTCAGGTGGCAATCCTTAAGCAAAAACAAAGCACAAAGGCGTGGAGCCCTGGGGACAAAGCAACCCTGAAATATCTACCCTCTGAAACTGAGGAACATGGGCAAGAGAGGCTAGCTCAGGTGGCAATCGTTAAGCAAAAACAAAACACAAAGGCGTGGGGACCTGGGGAAAAAGCAACCCTGAAATATCTACCCTCTGAAACTGAGGAAGATGGGCAAGAGAGGCTGGCTTCAGGTGGCAATCTTTAAGCAAAAGAAACACACAAGGGCGTGGGGAGCTGGGGAAAAGGCAACACTGAGAAATCCACCCTCTGAAACGGACGAAGATGGGCAACAGAGGCTACCTCAGGTGGCAATCGTTAAGCAAAAGAAACACACAAGGGCGTGGAGGCCTGGGGAAAAAGCAACACGGAGAAATCCACCCTCTGAAACTGAGGAACATGGGCAAAAGAAGCTAGCTCAGGTTGCAACCTTTAAGCAGAAGAAAAACACAAGGGCGTGCAGACCTGGCAAAAAAGCAACAGTGAGAAATCTACCCTCTGAAACCGACGAAGATGGACAACAGAGGCTAGCTCAGGTGGCAATTTTTAAGGAAAAATAAAAGGAAGTGCGTGGAGACCTGGGGAAAAAGCAACACGGAGAAATCTACCCTCTAGAACTGAGAAAGAAGCGCAACAGAGGCTAGCTCAGGTGGCAATCTTTAAGCAAAAAAAATAAAATAAAAAAATACAATGGCGAGGAGACCCGGTCAAAAAGCAACCCTGAAAAAGGTACCCTCTGAAACTGAGGAAGCAGGGCAACAGTGCCTAGCTCAGGTGACAATCTTTAAGCAAAAGAAACACACAAGGGCGTGGGGAGCTGGCGAAAAGGCAACACTGAGAAATCCAGCCTCTGAAACGGACGAAGATGGGCAACAGAGGCTAGCTCAGGTGGCAATCTTTAAGCAAAAGAAACACACAAGGGCGTGGAGACCTGGGGAAAAAGCAACACGGAGAAATCCACCCTCTGAAACTGAGGAAGATGGGCAAGAGAGGCTACCTCAGGTGGCAATCCTTAAGCAAAAACAAAGCACAAAGGCGTGGAGCCCTGGGGACAAAGCAACCCTGAAATATCTACCCTCTGAAACTGAGGAACATGGGCAAGAGAGGCTAGCTCAGGTGGCAATCGTTAAGCAAAAACAAAACACAAAGGCGTGGGGACCTGGGGAAAAAGCAACCCTGAAATATCTACCCTCTGAAACTGAGGAAGATGGGCAAGAGAGGCTGGCTTCAGGTGGCAATCTTTAAGCAAAAGAAACACACAAGGGCGTGGGGAGCTGGGGAAAAGGCAACACTGAGAAATCCACCCTCTGAAAGGGACGAAGATGGGCTACAGAGGCTACCTCAGGTGGCAATCGTTAAGCAAAAGAAACACACAAGGGCGTGGAGGCCTGGGGAAAAAGCAACACGGAGAAATCCACCCTCTGAAACTGAGGAACATGGGCAAAAGAAGCTAGCTCAGGTTGCAACCTTTAAGCAGAAAAAAAACACAAGGGCGTGCAGACCTGGCAAAAAAGCAACAGTGAGAAATCTACCCTCTGAAACCGACGAAGATGGACAACAGAGGCTAGCTCAGGTGGCAATTTTTAAGGAAAAATAAAAGGAAGTGCGTGGAGACCTGGGGAAAAAGCAACACGGAGAAATCTACCCTCTAGAACTGAGAAAGAAGCGCAACAGAGGCTAGCTCAGGTGGCAATCTTTAAGCAAAAAAAATAAAATAAAAAAAAACAATGGCGAGGAGACCCGGTCAAAAAGCAACCCTGAAAAAGGTACCCTCTGAAACTGAGGAAGCAGGGCAACAGTGCCTAGCTCAGGTGACAATCTTTAAGCAAAAGAAACACACAAGGGCGTGGGGAGCTGGCGAAAAGGCAACACTGAGAAATCCAGCCTCTGAAACGGACGAAGATGGGCAACAGAGGCTAGCTCAGGTGGCAATCTTTAAGCAAAAAAAATAAGATAAAAAAATACAATGGCGAGGAGACCCGGTCAAAAAGCAACCCTGAAAAAGGTACCCTCTGAAACTGAGGAAGCAGGGCAACAGTGCCTAGCTCAGGTGACAATCTTTAAGCAAAAGAAACACACAAGGGCGTGGGGAGCTGGCGAAAAGGCAACACTGAGAAATCCAGCCTCTGAAACGGACGAAGATGGGCAACAGAGGCTAGCTCAGGTGGCAATCTTTAAGCAAAAGAAACACACAAGGGCGTGGAGACCTGGGGAAAAAGCAACACGGAGAAATCCACCCTCTGAAACTGAGGAAGATGGGCAAGAGAGGCTACCTCAGGTGGCAATCCTTAAGCAAAAACAAAGCACAAAGGCGTGGAGCCCTGGGGACAAAGCAACTCTGAAATATCTACCCTCTGAAACTGAGGAACATGGCCAAGAGAGGCTAGCTCAGGTGGCAATCGTTAAGCAAAAACAAAACACAAAGGCGTGGAGACCTGGGGAAAAAGCAACCCTGAAATATCTACCCTCTGAAACTGAGGAAGATGGGCAAGAGAGGCTGGCTTCAGGTGGCAATCTTTAAGCAAAAGAAACACACAAGGGCGTGGGGAGCTGGGGAAAAGGCAACACTGAGAAATCCACCCTCTGAAACGGACGAAGATGGGCAACAGAGGCTACCTCAGGTGGCAATCGTTAAGCAAAAGAAACACACAAGGGCGTGGAGGCCTGGGGAAAAAGCAACACGGAGAAATCCACCCTCTGAAACTGAGGAACATGGGCAAAAGAAGCTAGCTCAGGTTGCAACCTTTAAGCAGAAGAAAAACACAAGGGCGTGCAGACCTGGCAAAAAAGCAACAGTGAGAAATCTACCCTCTGAAACCGACGAAGATGGACAACAGAGGCTAGCTCAGGTGGCAATTTTTAAGGAAAAATAAAAGGAAGTGCGTGGAGACCTGGGGAAAAAGCAACACGGAGAAATCTACCCTCTAGAACTGAGAAAGAAGCGCAACAGAGGCTAGCTCAGGTGGCAATCTTTAAGCAAAAAAAATAAGATAAAAAAATACAATGGCGAGGAGACCCGGTGAAAAAGCAACCCTGAAAAAGGTACCCTCTGAAACTGAGGAAGCAGGGCAACAGTGCCTAGCTCAGGTGACAATCTTTAAGCAAAAGAAACACACAAGGGCGTGGGGAGCTGGCGAAAAGGCAACACTGAGAAATCCACCCTCTGAAACGGACGAAGATGGGCAACAGAGGCTAGCTCAGGTGGCAATCTTTAAGCAAAAGAAACACACAAGGGCGTGGAGACCTGGGGAAAAAGCAACACGGAGAAATCCACCCTCTGAAACTGAGGAAGATGGGCAAGAGAGGCTACCTCAGGTGGCAATCCTTAAGCAAAAACAAAGCACAAAGGCGTGGAGCCCTGGGGACAAAGCAACCCTGAAATATCTACCCTCTGAAACTGAGGAACATGGCCAAGAGAGGCTAGCTCAGGTGGCAATCGTTAAGCAAAAACAAAACACAAAGGCGTGGAGACCTGGGGAAAAAGCAACCCTGAAATATCTACCCTCTGAAACTGAGGAAGATGGGCAAGAGAGGCTGGCTTCAGGTGGCAATCTTTAAGCAAAAGAAACACACAAGGGCGTGGGGAGCTGGGGAAAAGGCAACACTGAGAAATCCACCCTCTGAAAGGGACGAAGATGGGCTACAGAGGCTACCTCAGGTGGCAATCGTTAAGCAAAAGAAACACACAAGGGCGTGGAGGCCTGGGGAAAAAGCAACACGGAGAAATCCACCCTCTGAAACTGAGGAACATGGGCAAAAGAAGCTAGCTCAGGTTGCAACCTTTAAGCAGAAGAAAAACACAAGGGCGTGCAGACCTGGCAAAAAAGCAACAGTGAGAAATCTACCCTCTGAAACCGACGAAGATGGACAACAGAGGCTAGCTCAGGTGGCAATTTTTAAGGAAAAATAAAAGGAAGTGCGTGGAGACCTGGGGAAAAAGCAACACGGAGAAATCTACCCTCTAGAACTGAGAAAGAAGCGCAACAGAGGCTAGCTCAGGTGGCAATCTTTAAGCAAAAAAAATAAGATAAAAAAATACAATGGCGAGGAGACCCGGTGAAAAAGCAACCCTGAAAAAGGTACCCTCTGAAACTGAGGAAGCAGGGCAACAGTGCCTAGCTCAGGTGACAATCTTTAAGCAAAAGAAACACACAAGGGCGTGGGGAGCTGGCGAAAAGGCAACACTGAGAAATCCACCCTCTGAAACGGACGAAGATGGGCAACAGAGGCTAGCTCAGGTGGCAATCTTTAAGCAAAAGAAACACACAAGGGCGTGGAGACCTGGGGAAAAAGCAACACGGAGAAATCCACCCTCTGAAACTGAGGAAGATGGGCAAGAGAGGCTACCTCAGGTGGCAATCCTTAAGCAAAAACAAAGCACAAAGGCGTGGAGCCCTGGGGACAAAGCAACCCTGAAATATCTACCCTCTGAAACTGAGGAACATGGGCAAGAGAGGCTAGCTCAGGTGGCAATCGTTAAGCAAAAACAAAACACAAAGGCGTGGAGACCTGGGGAAAAAGCAACCCTGAAATATCTACCCTCTGAAACTGAGGAAGATGGGCAAGAGAGGCTGGCTTCAGGTGGCAATCTTTAAGCAAAAGAAACACACAAGGGCGTGGGGAGCTGGGGAAAAGGCAACACTGAGAAATCCACCCTCTGAAAGGGACGAAGATGGGCTACAGAGGCTACCTCAGGTGGCAATCGTTAAGCAAAAGAAACACACAAGGGCGTGGAGGCCTGGGGAAAAAGCAACACGGAGAAATCCACCCTCTGAAACTGAGGAACATGGGCAAAAGAAGCTAGCTCAGGTTGCAACCTTTAAGCAGAAGAAAAACACAAGGGCGTGCAGACCTGGCAAAAAAGCAACAGTGAGAAATCTACCCTCTGAAACCGACGAAGATGGACAACAGAGGCTAGCTCAGGTGGCAATTTTTAAGGAAAAATAAAAGGAAGTGCGTGGAGACCTGGGGAAAAAGCAACACGGAGAAATCTACCCTCTAGAACTGAGAAAGAAGCGCAACAGAGGCTAGCTCAGGTGGCAATCTTTAAGCAAAAAAAATAAAATAAAAAAATACAATGGCGAGGAGACCCGGTCAAAAAGCAACCCTGAAAAAGGTACCCTCTGAAACTGAGGAAGCAGGGCAACAGTGCCTAGCTCAGGTGACAATCTTTAAGCAAAAGAAACACACAAGGGCGTGGGGAGCTGGCGAAAAGGCAACACTGAGAAATCCAGCCTCTGAAACGGACGAAGATGGGCAACAGAGGCTAGCTCAGGTGGCAATCTTTAAGCAAAAGAAACACACAAGGGCGTGGAGACCTGGGGAAAAAGCAACACGGAGAAATCCACCCTCTGAAACTGAGGAAGATGGGCAAGAGAGGCTACCTCAGGTGGCAATCCTTAAGCAAAAACAAAGCACAAAGGCGTGGAGCCCTGGGGACAAAGCAACCCTGAAATATCTACCCTCTGAAACTGAGGAACATGGGCAAGAGAGGCTAGCTCAGGTGGCAATCGTTAAGCAAAAACAAAACACAAAGGCGTGGGGACCTGGGGAAAAAGCAACCCTGAAATATCTACCCTCTGAAACTGAGGAAGATGGGCAAGAGAGGCTGGCTTCAGGTGGCAATCTTTAAGCAAAAGAAACACACAAGGGCGTGGGGAGCTGGGGAAAAGGCAACACTGAGAAATCCACCCTCTGAAAGGGACGAAGATGGGCTACAGAGGCTACCTCAGGTGGCAATCGTTAAGCAAAAGAAACACACAAGGGCGTGGAGGCCTGGGGAAAAAGCAACACGGAGAAATCCACCCTCTGAAACTGAGGAACATGGGCAAAAGAAGCTAGCTCAGGTTGCAACCTTTAAGCAGAAAAAAAACACAAGGGCGTGCAGACCTGGCAAAAAAGCAACAGTGAGAAATCTACCCTCTGAAACCGACGAAGATGGACAACAGAGGCTAGCTCAGGTGGCAATTTTTAAGGAAAAATAAAAGGAAGTGCGTGGAGACCTGGGGAAAAAGCAACACGGAGAAATCTACCCTCTAGAACTGAGAAAGAAGCGCAACAGAGGCTAGCTCAGGTGGCAATCTTTAAGCAAAAAAAATAAAATAAAAAAAAACAATGGCGAGGAGACCCGGTCAAAAAGCAACCCTGAAAAAGGTACCCTCTGAAACTGAGGAAGCAGGGCAACAGTGCCTAGCTCAGGTGACAATCTTTAAGCAAAAGAAACACACAAGGGCGTGGGGAGCTGGCGAAAAGGCAACACTGAGAAATCCAGCCTCTGAAACGGACGAAGATGGGCAACAGAGGCTAGCTCAGGTGGCAATCTTTAAGCAAAAAAAATAAGATAAAAAAATACAATGGCGAGGAGACCCGGTCAAAAAGCAACCCTGAAAAAGGTACCCTCTGAAACTGAGGAAGCAGGGCAACAGTGCCTAGCTCAGGTGACAATCTTTAAGCAAAAGAAACACACAAGGGCGTGGGGAGCTGGCGAAAAGGCAACACTGAGAAATCCAGCCTCTGAAACGGACGAAGATGGGCAACAGAGGCTAGCTCAGGTGGCAATCTTTAAGCAAAAGAAACACACAAGGGCGTGGAGACCTGGGGAAAAAGCAACACGGAGAAATCCACCCTCTGAAACTGAGGAAGATGGGCAAGAGAGGCTACCTCAGGTGGCAATCCTTAAGCAAAAACAAAGCACAAAGGCGTGGAGCCCTGGGGACAAAGCAACTCTGAAATATCTACCCTCTGAAACTGAGGAACATGGCCAAGAGAGGCTAGCTCAGGTGGCAATCGTTAAGCAAAAACAAAACACAAAGGCGTGGAGACCTGGGGAAAAAGCAACCCTGAAATATCTACCCTCTGAAACTGAGGAAGATGGGCAAGAGAGGCTGGCTTCAGGTGGCAATCTTTAAGCAAAAGAAACACACAAGGGCGTGGGGAGCTGGGGAAAAGGCAACACTGAGAAATCCACCCTCTGAAACGGACGAAGATGGGCAACAGAGGCTACCTCAGGTGGCAATCGTTAAGCAAAAGAAACACACAAGGGCGTGGAGGCCTGGGGAAAAAGCAACACGGAGAAATCCACCCTCTGAAACTGAGGAACATGGGCAAAAGAAGCTAGCTCAGGTTGCAACCTTTAAGCAGAAGAAAAACACAAGGGCGTGCAGACCTGGCAAAAAAGCAACAGTGAGAAATCTACCCTCTGAAACCGACGAAGATGGACAACAGAGGCTAGCTCAGGTGGCAATTTTTAAGGAAAAATAAAAGGAAGTGCGTGGAGACCTGGGGAAAAAGCAACACGGAGAAATCTACCCTCTAGAACTGAGAAAGAAGCGCAACAGAGGCTAGCTCAGGTGGCAATCTTTAAGCAAAAAAAATAAAATAAAAAAATACAATGGCGAGGAGACCCGGTCAAAAAGCAACCCTGAAAAAGGTACCCTCTGAAACTGAGGAAGCAGGGCAACAGTGCCTAGCTCAGGTGACAATCTTTAAGCAAAAGAAACACACAAGGGCGTGGGGAGCTGGCGAAAAGGCAACACTGAGAAATCCACCCTCTGAAACGGACGAAGATGGGCAACAGAGGCTAGCTCAGGTGGCAATCTTTAAGCAAAAGAAACACACAAGGGCGTGGAGACCTGGGGAAAAAGCAACACGGAGAAATCCACCCTCTGAAACTGAGGAAGATGGGCAAGAGAGGCTACCTCAGGTGGCAATCCTTAAGCAAAAACAAAGCACAAAGGCGTGGAGCCCTGGGGACAAAGCAACCCTGAAATATCTACCCTCTGAAACTGAGGAACATGGCCAAGAGAGGCTAGCTCAGGTGGCAATCGTTAAGCAAAAACAAAACACAAAGGCGTGGAGACCTGGGGAAAAAGCAACCCTGAAATATCTACCCTCTGAAACTGAGGAAGATGGGCAAGAGAGGCTGGCTTCAGGTGGCAATCTTTAAGCAAAAGAAACACACAAGGGCGTGGGGAGCTGGGGAAAAGGCAACACTGAGAAATCCACCCTCTGAAAGGGACGAAGATGGGCTACAGAGGCTACCTCAGGTGGCAATCGTTAAGCAAAAGAAACACACAAGGGCGTGGAGGCCTGGGGAAAAAGCAACACGGAGAAATCCACCCTCTGAAACTGAGGAACATGGGCAAAAGAAGCTAGCTCAGGTTGCAACCTTTAAGCAGAAGAAAAACACAAGGGCGTGCAGACCTGGCAAAAAAGCAACAGTGAGAAATCTACCCTCTGAAACCGACGAAGATGGACAACAGAGGCTAGCTCAGGTGGCAATTTTTAAGGAAAAATAAAAGGAAGTGCGTGGAGACCTGGGGAAAAAGCAACACGGAGAAATCTACCCTCTAGAACTGAGAAAGAAGCGCAACAGAGGCTAGCTCAGGTGGCAATCTTTAAGCAAAAAAAATAAGATAAAAAAATACAATGGCGAGGAGACCCGGTCAAAAAGCAACCCTGAAAAAGGTACCCTCTGAAACTGAGGAAGCAGGGCAACAGTGCCTAGCTCAGGTGACAATCTTTAAGCAAAAGAAACACACAAGGGCGTGGGGAGCTGGCGAAAAGGCAACACTGAGAAATCCAGCCTCTGAAACGGACGAAGATGGGCAACAGAGGCTAGCTCAGGTGGCAATCTTTAAGCAAAAGAAACACACAAGGGCGTGGAGACCTGGGGAAAAAGCAACACGGAGAAATCCACCCTCTGAAACTGAGGAAGATGGGCAAGAGAGGCTACCTCAGGTGGCAATCCTTAAGCAAAAACAAAGCACAAAGGCGTGGAGCCCTGGGGACAAAGCAACCCTGAAATATCTACCCTCTGAAACTGAGGAACATGGGCAAGAGAGGCTAGCTCAGGTGGCAATCGTTAAGCAAAAACAAAACACAAAGGCGTGGAGACCTGGGGAAAAAGCAACCCTGAAATATCTACCCTCTGAAACTGAGGAAGATGGGCAAGAGAGGCTGGCTTCAGGTGGCAATCTTTAAGCAAAAGAAACACACAAGGGCGTGGAGGCCTGGGGAAAAAGCAACACGGAGAAATCCACCCTCTGAAACTGAGGGACATGGGCAAAAGAAGCTAGCTCAGGTTGCAACCTTTAAGCAGAAAAAAAACACAAGGGCGTGCAGACCTGGCAAAAAAGCAACAGTGAGAAATCTACCCTCTGAAACCGACGAAGATGGACAACAGAGGCTAGCTCAGGTGGCAATTTTTAAGGAAAAATAAAAGGAAGTGCGTGGAGACCTGGGGAAAAAGCAACACGGAGAAATCTACCCTCTAGAACTGAGAAAGAAGCGCAACAGAGGCTAGCTCAGGTGGCAATCTTTAAGCAAAAAAAATAAGATAAAAAAATACAATGGCGAGGAGACCCGGTGAAAAAGCAACCCTGAAAAAGGTACCCTCTGAAACTGAGGAAGCAGGGCAACAGTGCCTAGCTCAGGTGACAATCTTTAAGCAAAAGAAACACACAAGGGCGTGGGGAGCTGGCGAAAAGGCAACACTGAGAAATCCACCCTCTGAAACGGACGAAGATGGGCAACAGAGGCTAGCTCAGGTGGCAATCTTTAAGCAAAAGAAACACACAAGGGCGTGGAGACCTGGGGAAAAAGCAACACGGAGAAATCCACCCTCTGAAACTGAGGAAGATGGGCAAGAGAGGCTACCTCAGGTGGCAATCCTTAAGCAAAAACAAAGCACAAAGGCGTGGAGCCCTGGGGACAAAGCAACCCTGAAATATCTACCCTCTGAAACTGAGGAACATGGGCAAGAGAGGCTAGCTCAGGTGGCAATCGTTAAGCAAAAACAAAACACAAAGGCGTGGAGACCTGGGGAAAAAGCAACCCTGAAATATCTACCCTCTGAAACTGAGGAAGATGGGCAAGAGAGGCTGGCTTCAGGTGGCAATCGTTAAGCAAAAGAAACACACAAGGGCGTGGAGGCCTGGGGAAAAAGCAACACGGAGATATCGACCCTCTGAAACTCAGGAAGATGGGCAAGAGAGGCTAGCTCAGGTGGCAATCGTTAAGCAAAAACAAAACCCAAAGGCGTGGAGACCTGGGGAAAAAGCAACCCTGAAATATCTACCCTCTGAAACTGAGGAAGATGGGCAAGAGAGGCTGGCTTCAGGTGGCAATCTTTAAGCAAAAGAAACACACAAGGGCGTGGGGAGCTGGGGAAAAGGCAACACTGAGAAATCCACCCTCTGAAACGGACGAAGATGGGCAACAGAGGCTAGCTCAGGTGGCAATCGTTAAGCAAAAGAAACACACAAGGGCGTGGAGGCCTGGGGAAAAAGCAACACGGAGAAATCCACCCTCTGAAACTGAGGGACATGGGCAAAAGAAGCTAGCTCAGGTTGCAACCTTTAAGCAGAAAAAAAACACAAGGGCGTGCAGACCTGGCAAAAAAGCAACAGTGAGAAATCTACCCTCTGAAACCGACGAAGATGGACAACAGAGGCTAGCTCAGGTGGCAATTTTTAAGGAAAAATAAAAGGAAGTGCGTGGAGACCTGGGGAAAAAGCAACACGGAGAAATCTACCCTCTAGAACTGAGAAAGAAGCGCAACAGAGGCTAGCTCAGGTGGCAATCTTTAAGCAAAAAAAATAAGATAAAAAAATACAATGGCGAGGAGACCCGGTGAAAAAGCAACCCTGAAAAAGGTACCCTCTGAAACTGAGGAAGCAGGGCAACAGTGCCTAGCTCAGGTGACAATCTTTAAGCAAAAGAAACACACAAGGGCGTGGGGAGCTGGCGAAAAGGCAACACTGAGAAATCCACCCTCTGAAACGGACGAAGATGGGCAACAGAGGCTAGCTCAGGTGGCAATCTTTAAGCAAAAGAAACACACAAGGGCGTGGAGACCTGGGGAAAAAGCAACACGGAGAAATCCACCCTCTGAAACTGAGGAAGATGGGCAAGAGAGGCTACCTCAGGTGGCAATCCTTAAGCAAAAACAAAGCACAAAGGCGTGGAGCCCTGGGGACAAAGCAACCCTGAAATATCTACCCTCTGAAACTGAGGAACATGGGCAAGAGAGGCTAGCTCAGGTGGCACTCGTTAAGCAAAAACAAAACCCAAAGGCGTGGAGACCTGGGGAAAAAGCAACCCTGAAATATCTACCCTCTGAAACTGAGGAAGATGGGCAAGAGAGGCTGGCTTCAGGTGGCAATCTTTAAGCAAAAGAAACACACAAGGGCGTGGAGGCCTGGGGAAAAAGCAACACGGAGAAATCCACCCTCTGAAACTGAGGGACATGGGCAAAAGAAGCTAGCTCAGGTTGCAACCTTTAAGCAGAAAAAAAACACAAGGGCGTGCAGACCTGGCAAAAAAGCAACAGTGAGAAATCTACCCTCTGAAACCGACGAAGATGGACAACAGAGGCTAGCTCAGGTGGCAATTTTTAAGGAAAAATAAAAGGAAGTGCGTGGAGACCTGGGGAAAAAGCAACACGGAGAAATCTACCCTCTAGAACTGAGAAAGAAGCGCAACAGAGGCTAGCTCAGGTGGCAATCTTTAAGCAAAAAAAATAAGATAAAAAAATACAATGGCGAGGAGACCCGGTGAAAAAGCAACCCTGAAAAAGGTACCCTCTGAAACTGAGGAAGCAGGGCAACAGTGCCTAGCTCAGGTGACAATCTTTAAGCAAAAGAAACACACAAGGGCGTGGGGAGCTGGCGAAAAGGCAACACTGAGAAATCCACCCTCTGAAACGGACGAAGATGGGCAACAGAGGCTAGCTCAGGTGGCAATCTTTAAGCAAAAGAAACACACAAGGGCGTGGAGACCTGGGGAAAAAGCAACACGGAGAAATCCACCCTCTGAAACTGAGGAAGATGGGCAAGAGAGGCTACCTCAGGTGGCAATCCTTAAGCAAAAACAAAGCACAAAGGCGTGGAGCCCTGGGGACAAAGCAACCCTGAAATATCTACCCTCTGAAACTGAGGAACATGGGCAAGAGAGGCTAGCTCAGGTGGCAATCGTTAAGCAAAAACAAAACACAAAGGCGTGGAGACCTGGGGAAAAAGCAACCCTGAAATATCTACCCTCTGAAACTGAGGAAGATGGGCAAGAGAGGCTGGCTTCAGGTGGCAATCGTTAAGCAAAAGAAACACACAAGGGCGTGGAGGCCTGGGGAAAAAGCAACACGGAGATATCGACCCTCTGAAACTCAGGAAGATGGGCAAGAGAGGCTAGCTCAGGTGGCAATCGTTAAGCAAAAACAAAACCCAAAGGCGTGGAGACCTGGGGAAAAAGCAACCCTGAAATATCTACCCTCTGAAACTGAGGAAGATGGGCAAGAGAGGCTGGCTTCAGGTGGCAATCTTTAAGCAAAAGAAACACACAAGGGCGTGGGGAGCTGGGGAAAAGGCAACACTGAGAAATCCACCCTCTGAAACGGACGAAGATGGGCAACAGAGGCTAGCTCAGGTGGCAATCGTTAAGCAAAAGAAACACACAAGGGCGTGGAGGCCTGGGGAAAAAGCAACACGGAGAAATCCACCCTCTGAAACTGAGGGACATGGGCAAAAGAAGCTAGCTCAGGTTGCAACCTTTAAGCAGAAAAAAAACACAAGGGCGTGCAGACCTGGCAAAAAAGCAACAGTGAGAAATCTACCCTCTGAAACCGACGAAGATGGACAACAGAGGCTAGCTCAGGTGGCAATTTTTAAGGAAAAATAAAAGGAAGTGCGTGGAGACCTGGGGAAAAAGCAACACGGAGAAATCTACCCTCTAGAACTGAGAAAGAAGCGCAACAGAGGCTAGCTCAGGTGGCAATCTTTAAGCAAAAAAAATAAGATAAAAAAATACAATGGCGAGGAGACCCGGTGAAAAAGCAACCCTGAAAAAGGTACCCTCTGAAACTGAGGAAGCAGGGCAACAGTGCCTAGCTCAGGTGACAATCTTTAAGCAAAAGAAACACACAAGGGCGTGGGGAGCTGGCGAAAAGGCAACACTGAGAAATCCACCCTCTGAAACGGACGAAGATGGGCAACAGAGGCTAGCTCAGGTGGCAATCTTTAAGCAAAAGAAACACACAAGGGCGTGGAGACCTGGGGAAAAAGCAACACGGAGAAATCCACCCTCTGAAACTGAGGAAGATGGGCAAGAGAGGCTACCTCAGGTGGCAATCCTTAAGCAAAAACAAAGCACAAAGGCGTGGAGCCCTGGGGACAAAGCAACCCTGAAATATCTACCCTCTGAAACTGAGGAACATGGGCAAGAGAGGCTAGCTCAGGTGGCACTCGTTAAGCAAAAACAAAACCCAAAGGCGTGGAGACCTGGGGAAAAAGCAACCCTGAAATATCTACCCTCTGAAACTGAGGAAGATGGGCAAGAGAGGCTGGCTTCAGGTGGCAATCTTTAAGCAAAAGAAACACACAAGGGCGTGGAGGCCTGGGGAAAAAGCAACACGGAGAAATCCACCCTCTGAAACTGAGGGACATGGGCAAAAGAAGCTAGCTCAGGTTGCAACCTTTAAGCAGAAAAAAAACACAAGGGCGTGCAGACCTGGCAAAAAAGCAACAGTGAGAAATCTACCCTCTGAAACCGACGAAGATGGACAACAGAGGCTAGCTCAGGTGGCAATTTTTAAGGAAAAATAAAAGGAAGTGCGTGGAGACCTGGGGAAAAAGCAACACGGAGAAATCTACCCTCTAGAACTGAGAAAGAAGCGCAACAGAGGCTAGCTCAGGTGGCAATCTTTAAGCAAAAAAAATAAGATAAAAAAATACAATGGCGAGGAGACCCGGTGAAAAAGCAACCCTGAAAAAGGTACCCTCTGAAACTGAGGAAGCAGGGCAACAGTGCCTAGCTCAGGTGACAATCTTTAAGCAAAAGAAACACACAAGGGCGTGGGGAGCTGGCGAAAAGGCAACACTGAGAAATCCACCCTCTGAAACGGACGAAGATGGGCAACAGAGGCTAGCTCAGGTGGCAATCTTTAAGCAAAAGAAACACACAAGGGCGTGGAGACCTGGGGAAAAAGCAACACGGAGAAATCCACCCTCTGAAACTGAGGAAGATGGGCAAGAGAGGCTACCTCAGGTGGCAATCCTTAAGCAAAAACAAAGCACAAAGGCGTGGAGCCCTGGGGACAAAGCAACCCTGAAATATCTACCCTCTGAAACTGAGGAACATGGGCAAGAGAGGCTAGCTCAGGTGGCAATCGTTAAGCAAAAACAAAACACAAAGGCGTGGAGACCTGGGGAAAAAGCAACCCTGAAATATCTACCCTCTGAAACTGAGGAAGATGGGCAAGAGAGGCTGGCTTCAGGTGGCAATCGTTAAGCAAAAGAAACACACAAGGGCGTGGAGGCCTGGGGAAAAAGCAACACGGAGATATCGACCCTCTGAAACTCAGGAAGATGGGCAAGAGAGGCTAGCTCAGGTGGCAATCGTTAAGCAAAAACAAAACCCAAAGGCGTGGAGACCTGGGGAAAAAGCAACCCTGAAATATCTACCCTCTGAAACTGAGGAAGATGGGCAAGAGAGGCTGGCTTCAGGTGGCAATCTTTAAGCAAAAGAAACACACAAGGGCGTGGGGAGCTGGGGAAAAGGCAACACTGAGAAATCCACCCTCTGAAACGGACGAAGATGGGCAACAGAGGCTAGCTCAGGTGGCAATCGTTAAGCAAAAGAAACACACAAGGGCGTGGAGGCCTGGGGAAAAAGCAACACGGAGAAATCCACCCTCTGAAACTGAGGGACATGGGCAAAAGAAGCTAGCTCAGGTTGCAACCTTTAAGCAGAAAAAAAACACAAGGGCGTGCAGACCTGGCAAAAAAGCAACAGTGAGAAATCTACCCTCTGAAACCGACGAAGATGGACAACAGAGGCTAGCTCAGGTGGCAATTTTTAAGGAAAAATAAAAGGAAGTGCGTGGAGACCTGGGGAAAAAGCAACACGGAGAAATCTACCCTCTAGAACTGAGAAAGAAGCGCAACAGAGGCTAGCTCAGGTGGCAATCTTTAAGCAAAAAAAATAAGATAAAAAAATACAATGGCGAGGAGACCCGGTGAAAAAGCAACCCTGAAAAAGGTACCCTCTGAAACTGAGGAAGCAGGGCAACAGTGCCTAGCTCAGGTGACAATCTTTAAGCAAAAGAAACACACAAGGGCGTGGGGAGCTGGCGAAAAGGCAACACTGAGAAATCCACCCTCTGAAACGGACGAAGATGGGCAACAGAGGCTAGCTCAGGTGGCAATCTTTAAGCAAAAGAAACACACAAGGGCGTGGAGACCTGGGGAAAAAGCAACACGGAGAAATCCACCCTCTGAAACTGAGGAAGATGGGCAAGAGAGGCTACCTCAGGTGGCAATCCTTAAGCAAAAACAAAGCACAAAGGCGTGGAGCCCTGGGGACAAAGCAACCCTGAAATATCTACCCTCTGAAACTGAGGAACATGGGCAAGAGAGGCTAGCTCAGGTGGCACTCGTTAAGCAAAAACAAAACCCAAAGGCGTGGAGACCTGGGGAAAAAGCAACCCTGAAATATCTACCCTCTGAAACTGAGGAAGATGGGCAAGAGAGGCTGGCTTCAGGTGGCAATCTTTAAGCAAAAGAAACACACAAGGGCGTGGAGGCCTGGGGAAAAAGCAACACGGAGAAATCCACCCTCTGAAACTGAGGGACATGGGCAAAAGAAGCTAGCTCAGGTTGCAACCTTTAAGCAGAAAAAAAACACAAGGGCGTGCAGACCTGGCAAAAAAGCAACAGTGAGAAATCTACCCTCTGAAACCGACGAAGATGGACAACAGAGGCTAGCTCAGGTGGCAATTTTTAAGGAAAAATAAAAGGAAGTGCGTGGAGACCTGGGGAAAAAGCAACACGGAGAAATCTACCCTCTAGAACTGAGAAAGAAGCGCAACAGAGGCTAGCTCAGGTGGCAATCTTTAAGCAAAAAAAATAAGATAAAAAAATACAATGGCGAGGAGACCCGGTGAAAAAGCAACCCTGAAAAAGGTACCCTCTGAAACTGAGGAAGCAGGGCAACAGTGCCTAGCTCAGGTGACAATCTTTAAGCAAAAGAAACACACAAGGGCGTGGGGAGCTGGCGAAAAGGCAACACTGAGAAATCCACCCTCTGAAACGGACGAAGATGGGCAACAGAGGCTAGCTCAGGTGGCAATCTTTAAGCAAAAGAAACACACAAGGGCGTGGAGACCTGGGGAAAAAGCAACACGGAGAAATCCACCCTCTGAAACTGAGGAAGATGGGCAAGAGAGGCTACCTCAGGTGGCAATCCTTAAGCAAAAACAAAGCACAAAGGCGTGGAGCCCTGGGGACAAAGCAACCCTGAAATATCTACCCTCTGAAACTGAGGAACATGGGCAAGAGAGGCTAGCTCAGGTGGCAATCGTTAAGCAAAAACAAAACACAAAGGCGTGGAGACCTGGGGAAAAAGCAACCCTGAAATATCTACCCTCTGAAACTGAGGAAGATGGGCAAGAGAGGCTGGCTTCAGGTGGCAATCTTTAAGCAAAAGAAACACACAAGGGCGTGGAGGCCTGGGGAAAAAGCAACACGGAGAAATCCACCCTCTGAAACTGAGGGACATGGGCAAAAGAAGCTAGCTCAGGTTGCAACCTTTAAGCAGAAAAAAAACACAAGGGCGTGCAGACCTGGCAAAAAAGCAACAGTGAGAAATCTACCCTCTGAAACCGACGAAGATGGACAACAGAGGCTAGCTCAGGTGGCAATTTTTAAGGAAAAATAAAAGGAAGTGCGTGGAGACCTGGGGAAAAAGCAACACGGAGAAATCTACCCTCTAGAACTGAGAAAGAAGCGCAACAGAGGCTAGCTCAGGTGGCAATCTTTAAGCAAAAAAAATAAGATAAAAAAATACAATGGCGAGGAGACCCGGTCAAAAAGCAACCCTGAAAAAGGTACCCTCTGAAACTGAGGAAGCAGGGCAACAGTGCCTAGCTCAGGTGACAATCTTTAAGCAAAAGAAACACACAAGGGCGTGGGGAGCTGGCGAAAAGGCAACACTGAGAAATCCACCCTCTGAAACGGACGAAGATGGGCAACAGAGGCTAGCTCAGGTGGCAATCTTTAAGCAAAAGAAACACACAAGGGCGTGGAGACCTGGGGAAAAAGCAACACGGAGAAATCCACCCTCTGAAACTGAGGAAGATGGGCAAGAGAGGCTACCTCAGGTGGCAATCCTTAAGCAAAAACAAAGCACAAAGGCGTGGAGCCCTGGGGACAAAGCAACCCTGAAATATCTACCCTCTGAAACTGAGGAACATGGGCAAGAGAGGCTGGCTTCAGGTGGCAATCTTTAAGCAAAAGAAACACACAAGGGCGTGGGGAGCTGGGGAAAAAGCAACCCTGAAATATCTACCCTCTGAAACTGAGGAAGATGGGCAAGAGAGGCTGGCTTCAGGTGGCAATCTTTAAGCAAAAGAAACACACAAGGGCGTGGGGAGCTGGGGAAAAGGCAACACTGAGAAATCCACCCTCTGAAACGGACGAAGATGGGCAACAGAGGCTAGCTCAGGTGGCAATCGTTAAGCAAAAGAAACACACAAGGGCGTGGAGGCCTGGGGAAAAAGCAACACGGAGAAATCCACCCTCTGAAACTGAGGGACATGGGCAAAAGAAGCTAGCTCAGGTTGCAACCTTTAAGCAGAAAAAAAACACAAGGGCGTGCAGACCTGGCAAAAAAGCCACAGTGAGAAATCTACCCTCTGAAACCGACGAAGATGGACAACAGAGGCTAGCTCAGGTGGCAATTTTTAAGGAAAAATAAAAGGAAGTGCGTGGAGACCTGGGGAAAAAGCAACACGGAGAAATCTACCCTCTAGAACTGAGAAAGAAGCGCAACAGAGGCTAGCTCAGGTGGCAATCTTTAAGCAAAAAAAATAAGATAAAAAAATACAATGGCGAGGAGACCCGGTGAAAAAGCAACCCTGAAAAAGGTACCCTCTGAAACTGAGGAAGCAGGGCAACAGTGCCTAGCTCAGGTGACAATCTTTAAGCAAAAGAAACACACAAGGGCGTGGGGAGCTGGCGAAAAGGCAACACTGAGAAATCCACCCTCTGAAACGGACGAAGATGGGCAACAGAGGCTAGCTCAGGTGGCAATCTTTAAGCAAAAGAAACACACAAGGGCGTGGAGACCTGGGGAAAAAGCAACACGGAGAAATCCACCCTCTGAAACTGAGGAAGATGGGCAAGAGAGGCTACCTCAGGTGGCAATCCTTAAGCAAAAACAAAGCACAAAGGCGTGGAGCCCTGGGGACAAAGCAACCCTGAAATATCTACCCTCTGAAACTGAGGAACATGGGCAAGAGAGGCTAGCTCAGGTGGCAATCGTTAAGCAAAAACAAAACACAAAGGCGTGGAGACCTGGGGAAAAAGCAACCCTGAAATATCTACCCTCTGAAACTGAGGAAGATGGGCAAGAGAGGCTGGCTTCAGGTGGCAATCTTTAAGCAAAAGAAACACACAAGGGCGTGGAGGCCTGGGGAAAAAGCAACACGGAGAAATCTACCCTCTAGAACTGAGAAAGAAGCGCAACAGAGGCTAGCTCAGGTGGCAATCTTTAAGCAAAAAAAATAAGATAAAAAAATACAATGGCGAGGAGACCCGGTGAAAAAGCAACCCTGAAAAAGGTACCCTCTGAAACTGAGGAAGCAGGGCAACAGTGCCTAGCTCAGGTGACAATCTTTAAGCAAAAGAAACACACAAGGGCGTGGGGAGCTGGCGAAAAGGCAACACTGAGAAATCCACCCTCTGAAACGGACGAAGATGGGCAACAGAGGCTAGCTCAGGTGGCAATCTTTAAGCAAAAGAAACACACAAGGGCGTGGAGACCTGGGGAAAAAGCAACACGGAGAAATCCACCCTCTGAAACTGAGGAAGATGGGCAAGAGAGGCTACCTCAGGTGGCAATCCTTAAGCAAAAACAAAGCACAAAGGCGTGGAGCCCTGGGGACAAAGCAACCCTGAAATATCTACCCTCTGAAACTGAGGAACATGGGCAAGAGAGGCTAGCTCAGGTGGCAATCGTTAAGCAAAAACAAAACACAAAGGCGTGGAGACCTGGGGAAAAAGCAACCCTGAAATATCTACCCTCTGAAACTGAGGAAGATGGGCAAGAGAGGCTGGCTTCAGGTGGCAATCGTTAAGCAAAAGAAACACACAAGGGCGTGGAGGCCTGGGGAAAAAGCAACACGGAGATATCGACCCTCTGAAACTCAGGAAGATGGGCAAGAGAGGCTAGCTCAGGTGGCAATCGTTAAGCAAAAACAAAACCCAAAGGCGTGGAGACCTGGGGAAAAAGCAACCCTGAAATATCTACCCTCTGAAACTGAGGAAGATGGGCAAGAGAGGCTGGCTTCAGGTGGCAATCTTTAAGCAAAAGAAACACACAAGGGCGTGGGGAGCTGGGGAAAAGGCAACACTGAGAAATCCACCCTCTGAAACGGACGAAGATGGGCAACAGAGGCTAGCTCAGGTGGCAATCGTTAAGCAAAAGAAACACACAAGGGCGTGGAGGCCTGGGGAAAAAGCAACACGGAGAAATCCACCCTCTGAAACTGAGGGACATGGGCAAAAGAAGCTAGCTCAGGTTGCAACCTTTAAGCAGAAAAAAAACACAAGGGCGTGCAGACCTGGCAAAAAAGCAACAGTGAGAAATCTACCCTCTGAAACCGACGAAGATGGACAACAGAGGCTAGCTCAGGTGGCAATTTTTAAGGAAAAATAAAAGGAAGTGCGTGGAGACCTGGGGAAAAAGCAACACGGAGAAATCTACCCTCTAGAACTGAGAAAGAAGCGCAACAGAGGCTAGCTCAGGTGGCAATCTTTAAGCAAAAAAAATAAGATAAAAAAATACAATGGCGAGGAGACCCGGTGAAAAAGCAACCCTGAAAAAGGTACCCTCTGAAACTGAGGAAGCAGGGCAACAGTGCCTAGCTCAGGTGACAATCTTTAAGCAAAAGAAACACACAAGGGCGTGGGGAGCTGGCGAAAAGGCAACACTGAGAAATCCACCCTCTGAAACGGACGAAGATGGGCAACAGAGGCTAGCTCAGGTGGCAATCTTTAAGCAAAAGAAACACACAAGGGCGTGGAGACCTGGGGAAAAAGCAACACGGAGAAATCCACCCTCTGAAACTGAGGAAGATGGGCAAGAGAGGCTACCTCAGGTGGCAATCCTTAAGCAAAAACAAAGCACAAAGGCGTGGAGCCCTGGGGACAAAGCAACCCTGAAATATCTACCCTCTGAAACTGAGGAACATGGGCAAGAGAGGCTAGCTCAGGTGGCACTCGTTAAGCAAAAACAAAACCCAAAGGCGTGGAGACCTGGGGAAAAAGCAACCCTGAAATATCTACCCTCTGAAACTGAGGAAGATGGGCAAGAGAGGCTGGCTTCAGGTGGCAATCTTTAAGCAAAAGAAACACACAAGGGCGTGGAGGCCTGGGGAAAAAGCAACACGGAGAAATCCACCCTCTGAAACTGAGGGACATGGGCAAAAGAAGCTAGCTCAGGTTGCAACCTTTAAGCAGAAAAAAAACACAAGGGCGTGCAGACCTGGCAAAAAAGCAACAGTGAGAAATCTACCCTCTGAAACCGACGAAGATGGACAACAGAGGCTAGCTCAGGTGGCAATTTTTAAGGAAAAATAAAAGGAAGTGCGTGGAGACCTGGGGAAAAAGCAACACGGAGAAATCTACCCTCTAGAACTGAGAAAGAAGCGCAACAGAGGCTAGCTCAGGTGGCAATCTTTAAGCAAAAAAAATAAGATAAAAAAATACAATGGCGAGGAGACCCGGTGAAAAAGCAACCCTGAAAAAGGTACCCTCTGAAACTGAGGAAGCAGGGCAACAGTGCCTAGCTCAGGTGACAATCTTTAAGCAAAAGAAACACACAAGGGCGTGGGGAGCTGGCGAAAAGGCAACACTGAGAAATCCACCCTCTGAAACGGACGAAGATGGGCAACAGAGGCTAGCTCAGGTGGCAATCTTTAAGCAAAAGAAACACACAAGGGCGTGGAGACCTGGGGAAAAAGCAACACGGAGAAATCCACCCTCTGAAACTGAGGAAGATGGGCAAGAGAGGCTACCTCAGGTGGCAATCCTTAAGCAAAAACAAAGCACAAAGGCGTGGAGCCCTGGGGACAAAGCAACCCTGAAATATCTACCCTCTGAAACTGAGGAACATGGGCAAGAGAGGCTAGCTCAGGTGGCAATCGTTAAGCAAAAACAAAACACAAAGGCGTGGAGACCTGGGGAAAAAGCAACCCTGAAATATCTACCCTCTGAAACTGAGGAAGATGGGCAAGAGAGGCTGGCTTCAGGTGGCAATCGTTAAGCAAAAGAAACACACAAGGGCGTGGAGGCCTGGGGAAAAAGCAACACGGAGATATCGACCCTCTGAAACTCAGGAAGATGGGCAAGAGAGGCTAGCTCAGGTGGCAATCGTTAAGCAAAAACAAAACCCAAAGGCGTGGAGACCTGGGGAAAAAGCAACCCTGAAATATCTACCCTCTGAAACTGAGGAAGATGGGCAAGAGAGGCTGGCTTCAGGTGGCAATCTTTAAGCAAAAGAAACACACAAGGGCGTGGGGAGCTGGGGAAAAGGCAACACTGAGAAATCCACCCTCTGAAACGGACGAAGATGGGCAACAGAGGCTAGCTCAGGTGGCAATCGTTAAGCAAAAGAAACACACAAGGGCGTGGAGGCCTGGGGAAAAAGCAACACGGAGAAATCCACCCTCTGAAACTGAGGGACATGGGCAAAAGAAGCTAGCTCAGGTTGCAACCTTTAAGCAGAAAAAAAACACAAGGGCGTGCAGACCTGGCAAAAAAGCAACAGTGAGAAATCTACCCTCTGAAACCGACGAAGATGGACAACAGAGGCTAGCTCAGGTGGCAATTTTTAAGGAAAAATAAAAGGAAGTGCGTGGAGACCTGGGGAAAAAGCAACACGGAGAAATCTACCCTCTAGAACTGAGAAAGAAGCGCAACAGAGGCTAGCTCAGGTGGCAATCTTTAAGCAAAAAAAATAAGATAAAAAAATACAATGGCGAGGAGACCCGGTGAAAAAGCAACCCTGAAAAAGGTACCCTCTGAAACTGAGGAAGCAGGGCAACAGTGCCTAGCTCAGGTGACAATCTTTAAGCAAAAGAAACACACAAGGGCGTGGGGAGCTGGCGAAAAGGCAACACTGAGAAATCCACCCTCTGAAACGGACGAAGATGGGCAACAGAGGCTAGCTCAGGTGGCAATCTTTAAGCAAAAGAAACACACAAGGGCGTGGAGACCTGGGGAAAAAGCAACACGGAGAAATCCACCCTCTGAAACTGAGGAAGATGGGCAAGAGAGGCTACCTCAGGTGGCAATCCTTAAGCAAAAACAAAGCACAAAGGCGTGGAGCCCTGGGGACAAAGCAACCCTGAAATATCTACCCTCTGAAACTGAGGAACATGGGCAAGAGAGGCTAGCTCAGGTGGCACTCGTTAAGCAAAAACAAAACCCAAAGGCGTGGAGACCTGGGGAAAAAGCAACCCTGAAATATCTACCCTCTGAAACTGAGGAAGATGGGCAAGAGAGGCTGGCTTCAGGTGGCAATCTTTAAGCAAAAGAAACACACAAGGGCGTGGAGGCCTGGGGAAAAAGCAACACGGAGAAATCCACCCTCTGAAACTGAGGGACATGGGCAAAAGAAGCTAGCTCAGGTTGCAACCTTTAAGCAGAAAAAAAACACAAGGGCGTGCAGACCTGGCAAAAAAGCAACAGTGAGAAATCTACCCTCTGAAACCGACGAAGATGGACAACAGAGGCTAGCTCAGGTGGCAATTTTTAAGGAAAAATAAAAGGAAGTGCGTGGAGACCTGGGGAAAAAGCAACACGGAGAAATCTACCCTCTAGAACTGAGAAAGAAGCGCAACAGAGGCTAGCTCAGGTGGCAATCTTTAAGCAAAAAAAATAAGATAAAAAAATACAATGGCGAGGAGACCCGGTGAAAAAGCAACCCTGAAAAAGGTACCCTCTGAAACTGAGGAAGCAGGGCAACAGTGCCTAGCTCAGGTGACAATCTTTAAGCAAAAGAAACACACAAGGGCGTGGGGAGCTGGCGAAAAGGCAACACTGAGAAATCCACCCTCTGAAACGGACGAAGATGGGCAACAGAGGCTAGCTCAGGTGGCAATCTTTAAGCAAAAGAAACACACAAGGGCGTGGAGACCTGGGGAAAAAGCAACACGGAGAAATCCACCCTCTGAAACTGAGGAAGATGGGCAAGAGAGGCTACCTCAGGTGGCAATCCTTAAGCAAAAACAAAGCACAAAGGCGTGGAGCCCTGGGGACAAAGCAACCCTGAAATATCTACCCTCTGAAACTGAGGAAGATGGGCAAGAGAGGCTAGCTCAGGTGGCAATCGTTAAGCAAAAACAAAACACAAAGGCGTGGAGACCTGGGGAAAAAGCAACCCTGAAATATCTACCCTCTGAAACTGAGGAAGATGGGCAAGAGAGGCTGGCTTCAGGTGGCAATCTTTAAGCAAAAGAAACACACAAGGGCGTGGAGGCCTGGGGAAAAAGCAACACGGAGAAATCCACCCTCTGAAACTGAGGGACATGGGCAAAAGAAGCTAGCTCAGGTTGCAACCTTTAAGCAGAAAAAAAACACAAGGGCGTGCAGACCTGGCAAAAAAGCAACAGTGAGAAATCTACCCTCTGAAACCGACGAAGATGGACAACAGAGGCTAGCTCAGGTGGCAATTTTTAAGGAAAAATAAAAGGAAGTGCGTGGAGACCTGGGGAAAAAGCAACACGGAGAAATCTACCCTCTAGAACTGAGAAAGAAGCGCAACAGAGGCTAGCTCAGGTGGCAATCTTTAAGCAAAAAAAATAAGATAAAAAAATACAATGGCGAGGAGACCCGGTCAAAAAGCAACCCTGAAAAAGGTACCCTCTGAAACTGAGGAAGCAGGGCAACAGTGCCTAGCTCAGGTGACAATCTTTAAGCAAAAGAAACACACAAGGGCGTGGGGAGCTGGCGAAAAGGCAACACTGAGAAATCCACCCTCTGAAACGGACGAAGATGGGCAACAGAGGCTAGCTCAGGTGGCAATCTTTAAGCAAAAGAAACACACAAGGGCGTGGAGACCTGGGGAAAAAGCAACACGGAGAAATCCACCCTCTGAAACTGAGGAAGATGGGCAAGAGAGGCTACCTCAGGTGGCAATCCTTAAGCAAAAACAAAGCACAAAGGCGTGGAGCCCTGGGGACAAAGCAACCCTGAAATATCTACCCTCTGAAACTGAGGAACATGGGCAAGAGAGGCTGGCTTCAGGTGGCAATCTTTAAGCAAAAGAAACACACAAGGGCGTGGGGAGCTGGGGAAAAAGCAACCCTGAAATATCTACCCTCTGAAACTGAGGAAGATGGGCAAGAGAGGCTGGCTTCAGGTGGCAATCTTTAAGCAAAAGAAACACACAAGGGCGTGGGGAGCTGGGGAAAAGGCAACACTGAGAAATCCACCCTCTGAAACGGACGAAGATGGGCAACAGAGGCTAGCTCAGGTGGCAATCGTTAAGCAAAAGAAACACACAAGGGCGTGGAGGCCTGGGGAAAAAGCAACACGGAGAAATCCACCCTCTGAAACTGAGGGACATGGGCAAAAGAAGCTAGCTCAGGTTGCAACCTTTAAGCAGAAAAAAAACACAAGGGCGTGCAGACCTGGCAAAAAAGCCACAGTGAGAAATCTACCCTCTGAAACCGACGAAGATGGACAACAGAGGCTAGCTCAGGTGGCAATTTTTAAGGAAAAATAAAAGGAAGTGCGTGGAGACCTGGGGAAAAAGCAACACGGAGAAATCTACCCTCTAGAACTGAGAAAGAAGCGCAACAGAGGCTAGCTCAGGTGGCAATCTTTAAGCAAAAAAAATAAGATAAAAAAATACAATGGCGAGGAGACCCGGTGAAAAAGCAACCCTGAAAAAGGTACCCTCTGAAACTGAGGAAGCAGGGCAACAGTGCCTAGCTCAGGTGACAATCTTTAAGCAAAAGAAACACACAAGGGCGTGGGGAGCTGGCGAAAAGGCAACACTGAGAAATCCACCCTCTGAAACGGACGAAGATGGGCAACAGAGGCTAGCTCAGGTGGCAATCTTTAAGCAAAAGAAACACACAAGGGCGTGGAGACCTGGGGAAAAAGCAACACGGAGAAATCCACCCTCTGAAACTGAGGAAGATGGGCAAGAGAGGCTACCTCAGGTGGCAATCCTTAAGCAAAAACAAAGCACAAAGGCGTGGAGCCCTGGGGACAAAGCAACCCTGAAATATCTACCCTCTGAAACTGAGGAACATGGGCAAGAGAGGCTAGCTCAGGTGGCAATCGTTAAGCAAAAACAAAACACAAAGGCGTGGAGACCTGGGGAAAAAGCAACCCTGAAATATCTACCCTCTGAAACTGAGGAAGATGGGCAAGAGAGGCTGGCTTCAGGTGGCAATCTTTAAGCAAAAGAAACACACAAGGGCGTGGAGGCCTGGGGAAAAAGCAACACGGAGAAATCCACCCTCTGAAACTGAGGGACATGGGCAAAAGAAGCTAGCTCAGGTTGCAACCTTTAAGCAGAAAAAAAACACAAGGGCGTGCAGACCTGGCAAAAAAGCAACAGTGAGAAATCTACCCTCTGAAACCGACGAAGATGGACAACAGAGGCTAGCTCAGGTGGCAATTTTTAAGGAAAAATAAAAGGAAGTGCGTGGAGACCTGGGGAAAAAGCAACACGGAGAAATCTACCCTCTAGAACTGAGAAAGAAGCGCAACAGAGGCTAGCTCAGGTGGCAATCTTTAAGCAAAAAAAATAAGATAAAAAAATACAATGGCGAGGAGACCCGGTGAAAAAGCAACCCTGAAAAAGGTACCCTCTGAAACTGAGGAAGCAGGGCAACAGTGCCTAGCTCAGGTGACAATCTTTAAGCAAAAGAAACACACAAGGGCGTGGGGAGCTGGCGAAAAGGCAACACTGAGAAATCCACCCTCTGAAACGGACGAAGATGGGCAACAGAGGCTAGCTCAGGTGGCAATCTTTAAGCAAAAGAAACACACAAGGGCGTGGAGACCTGGGGAAAAAGCAACACGGAGAAATCCACCCTCTGAAACTGAGGAAGATGGGCAAGAGAGGCTACCTCAGGTGGCAATCCTTAAGCAAAAACAAAGCACAAAGGCGTGGAGCCCTGGGGACAAAGCAACCCTGAAATATCTACCCTCTGAAACTGAGGAACATGGGCAAGAGAGGCTGGCTTCAGGTGGCAATCTTTAAGCAAAAGAAACACACAAGGGCGTGGGGAGCTGGGGAAAAAGCAACCCTGAAATATCTACCCTCTGAAACTGAGGAAGATGGGCAAGAGAGGCTGGCTTCAGGTGGCAATCTTTAAGCAAAAGAAACACACAAGGGCGTGGGGAGCTGGGGAAAAGGCAACACTGAGAAATCCACCCTCTGAAACGGACGAAGATGGGCAACAGAGGCTAGCTCAGGTGGCAATCGTTAAGCAAAAGAAACACACAAGGGCGTGGAGGCCTGGGGAAAAAGCAACACGGAGAAATCCACCCTCTGAAACTGAGGGACATGGGCAAAAGAAGCTAGCTCAGGTTGCAACCTTTAAGCAGAAAAAAAACACAAGGGCGTGCAGACCTGGCAAAAAAGCCACAGTGAGAAATCTACCCTCTGAAACCGACGAAGATGGACAACAGAGGCTAGCTCAGGTGGCAATTTTTAAGGAAAAATAAAAGGAAGTGCGTGGAGACCTGGGGAAAAAGCAACACGGAGAAATCTACCCTCTAGAACTGAGAAAGAAGCGCAACAGAGGCTAGCTCAGGTGGCAATCTTTAAGCAAAAAAAATAAGATAAAAAAATACAATGGCGAGGAGACCCGGTGAAAAAGCAACCCTGAAAAAGGTACCCTCTGAAACTGAGGAAGCAGGGCAACAGTGCCTAGCTCAGGTGACAATCTTTAAGCAAAAGAAACACACAAGGGCGTGGGGAGCTGGCGAAAAGGCAACACTGAGAAATCCACCCTCTGAAACGGACGAAGATGGGCAACAGAGGCTAGCTCAGGTGGCAATCTTTAAGCAAAAGAAACACACAAGGGCGTGGAGACCTGGGGAAAAAGCAACACGGAGAAATCCACCCTCTGAAACTGAGGAAGATGGGCAAGAGAGGCTACCTCAGGTGGCAATCCTTAAGCAAAAACAAAGCACAAAGGCGTGGAGCCCTGGGGACAAAGCAACCCTGAAATATCTACCCTCTGAAACTGAGGAACATGGGCAAGAGAGGCTAGCTCAGGTGGCAATCGTTAAGCAAAAACAAAACACAAAGGCGTGGAGACCTGGGGAAAAAGCAACCCTGAAATATCTACCCTCTGAAACTGAGGAAGATGGGCAAGAGAGGCTGGCTTCAGGTGGCAATCTTTAAGCAAAAGAAACACACAAGGGCGTGGAGGCCTGGGGAAAAAGCAACACGGAGAAATCCACCCTCTGAAACTGAGGGACATGGGCAAAAGAAGCTAGCTCAGGTTGCAACCTTTAAGCAGAAAAAAAACACAAGGGCGTGCAGACCTGGCAAAAAAGCAACAGTGAGAAATCTACCCTCTGAAACCGACGAAGATGGACAACAGAGGCTAGCTCAGGTGGCAATTTTTAAGGAAAAATAAAAGGAAGTGCGTGGAGACCTGGGGAAAAAGCAACACGGAGAAATCTACCCTCTAGAACTGAGAAAGAAGCGCAACAGAGGCTAGCTCAGGTGGCAATCTTTAAGCAAAAAAAATAAGATAAAAAAATACAATGGCGAGGAGACCCGGTGAAAAAGCAACCCTGAAAAAGGTACCCTCTGAAACTGAGGAAGCAGGGCAACAGTGCCTAGCTCAGGTGACAATCTTTAAGCAAAAGAAACACACAAGGGCGTGGGGAGCTGGCGAAAAGGCAACACTGAGAAATCCACCCTCTGAAACGGACGAAGATGGGCAACAGAGGCTAGCTCAGGTGGCAATCTTTAAGCAAAAGAAACACACAAGGGCGTGGAGACCTGGGGAAAAAGCAACACGGAGAAATCCACCCTCTGAAACTGAGGAAGATGGGCAAGAGAGGCTACCTCAGGTGGCAATCCTTAAGCAAAAACAAAGCACAAAGGCGTGGAGCCCTGGGGACAAAGCAACCCTGAAATATCTACCCTCTGAAACTGAGGAACATGGGCAAGAGAGGCTAGCTCAGGTGGCAATCGTTAAGCAAAAACAAAACACAAAGGCGTGGAGACCTGGGGAAAAAGCAACCCTGAAATATCTACCCTCTGAAACTGAGGAAGATGGGCAAGAGAGGCTGGCTTCAGGTGGCAATCTTTAAGCAAAAGAAACACACAAGGGCGTGGGGAGCTGGGGAAAAGGCAACACTGAGAAATCCACCCTCTGAAAGGGACGAAGATGGGCTACAGAGGCTACCTCAGGTGGCAATCGTTAAGCAAAAGAAACACACAAGGGCGTGGAGGCCTGGGGAAAAAGCAACACGGAGAAATCCACCCTCTGAAACTGAGGAACATGGGCAAAAGAAGCTAGCTCAGGTTGCAACCTTTAAGCAGAAGAAAAACACAAGGGCGTGCAGACCTGGCAAAAAAGCCACAGTGAGAAATCTACCCTCTGAAACCGACGAAGATGGACAACAGAGGCTAGCTCAGGTGGCAATTTTTAAGGAAAAATAAAAGGAAGTGCGTGGAGACCTGGGGAAAAAGCAACACGGAGAAATCTACCCTCTAGAACTGAGAAAGAAGCGCAACAGAGGCTAGCTCAGGTGGCAATCTTTAAGCAAAAAAAATAAAATAAAAAAATACAATGGCGAGGAGACCCGGTCAAAAAGCAACCCTGAAAAAGGTACCCTCTGAAACTGAGGAAGCAGGGCAACAGTGCCTAGCTCAGGTGACAATCTTTAAGCAAAAGAAACACACAAGGGCGTGGGGAGCTGGCGAAAAGGCAACACTGAGAAATCCAGCCTCTGAAACGGACGAAGATGGGCAACAGAGGCTAGCTCAGGTGGCAATCTTTAAGCAAAAGAAACACACAAGGGCGTGGAGACCTGGGGAAAAAGCAACACGGAGAAATCCACCCTCTGAAACTGAGGAAGATGGGCAAGAGAGGCTACCTCAGGTGGCAATCCTTAAGCAAAAACAAAGCACAAAGGCGTGGAGCCCTGGGGACAAAGCAACCCTGAAATATCTACCCTCTGAAACTGAGGAACATGGGCAAGAGAGGCTAGCTCAGGTGGCAATCGTTAAGCAAAAACAAAACACAAAGGCGTGGGGACCTGGGGAAAAAGCAACCCTGAAATATCTACCCTCTGAAACTGAGGAAGATGGGCAAGAGAGGCTGGCTTCAGGTGGCAATCTTTAAGCAAAAGAAACACACAAGGGCGTGGGGAGCTGGGGAAAAGGCAACACTGAGAAATCCACCCTCTGAAAGGGACGAAGATGGGCTACAGAGGCTACCTCAGGTGGCAATCGTTAAGCAAAAGAAACACACAAGGGCGTGGAGGCCTGGGGAAAAAGCAACACGGAGAAATCCACCCTCTGAAACTGAGGAACATGGGCAAAAGAAGCTAGCTCAGGTTGCAACCTTTAAGCAGAAAAAAAACACAAGGGCGTGCAGACCTGGCAAAAAAGCAACAGTGAGAAATCTACCCTCTGAAACCGACGAAGATGGACAACAGAGGCTAGCTCAGGTGGCAATTTTTAAGGAAAAATAAAAGGAAGTGCGTGGAGACCTGGGGAAAAAGCAACACGGAGAAATCTACCCTCTAGAACTGAGAAAGAAGCGCAACAGAGGCTAGCTCAGGTGGCAATCTTTAAGCAAAAAAAATAAAATAAAAAAAAACAATGGCGAGGAGACCCGGTCAAAAAGCAACCCTGAAAAAGGTACCCTCTGAAACTGAGGAAGCAGGGCAACAGTGCCTAGCTCAGGTGACAATCTTTAAGCAAAAGAAACACACAAGGGCGTGGGGAGCTGGCGAAAAGGCAACACTGAGAAATCCACCCTCTGAAACGGACGAAGATGGGCAACAGAGGCTAGCTCAGGTGGCAATCTTTAAGCAAAAAAAATAAGATAAAAAAATACAATGGCGAGGAGACCCGGTCAAAAAGCAACCCTGAAAAAGGTACCCTCTGAAACTGAGGAAGCAGGGCAACAGTGCCTAGCTCAGGTGACAATCTTTAAGCAAAAGAAACACACAAGGGCGTGGGGAGCTGGCGAAAAGGCAACACTGAGAAATCCAGCCTCTGAAACGGACGAAGATGGGCAACAGAGGCTAGCTCAGGTGGCAATCTTTAAGCAAAAGAAACACACAAGGGCGTGGAGACCTGGGGAAAAAGCAACACGGAGAAATCCACCCTCTGAAACTGAGGAAGATGGGCAAGAGAGGCTACCTCAGGTGGCAATCCTTAAGCAAAAACAAAGCACAAAGGCGTGGAGCCCTGGGGACAAAGCAACTCTGAAATATCTACCCTCTGAAACTGAGGAACATGGCCAAGAGAGGCTAGCTCAGGTGGCAATCGTTAAGCAAAAACAAAACACAAAGGCGTGGAGACCTGGGGAAAAAGCAACCCTGAAATATCTACCCTCTGAAACTGAGGAAGATGGGCAAGAGAGGCTGGCTTCAGGTGGCAATCTTTAAGCAAAAGAAACACACAAGGGCGTGGGGAGCTGGGGAAAAGGCAACACTGAGAAATCCACCCTCTGAAACGGACGAAGATGGGCAACAGAGGCTACCTCAGGTGGCAATCGTTAAGCAAAAGAAACACACAAGGGCGTGGAGGCCTGGGGAAAAAGCAACACGGAGAAATCCACCCTCTGAAACTGAGGAACATGGGCAAAAGAAGCTAGCTCAGGTTGCAACCTTTAAGCAGAAGAAAAACACAAGGGCGTGCAGACCTGGCAAAAAAGCAACAGTGAGAAATCTACCCTCTGAAACCGACGAAGATGGACAACAGAGGCTAGCTCAGGTGGCAATTTTTAAGGAAAAATAAAAGGAAGTGCGTGGAGACCTGGGGAAAAAGCAACACGGAGAAATCTACCCTCTAGAACTGAGAAAGAAGCGCAACAGAGGCTAGCTCAGGTGGCAATCTTTAAGCAAAAAAAATAAGATAAAAAAATACAATGGCGAGGAGACCCGGTGAAAAAGCAACCCTGAAAAAGGTACCCTCTGAAACTGAGGAAGCAGGGCAACAGTGCCTAGCTCAGGTGACAATCTTTAAGCAAAAGAAACACACAAGGGCGTGGGGAGCTGGCGAAAAGGCAACACTGAGAAATCCACCCTCTGAAACGGACGAAGATGGGCAACAGAGGCTAGCTCAGGTGGCAATCTTTAAGCAAAAGAAACACACAAGGGCGTGGAGACCTGGGGAAAAAGCAACACGGAGAAATCCACCCTCTGAAACTGAGGAAGATGGGCAAGAGAGGCTACCTCAGGTGGCAATCCTTAAGCAAAAACAAAGCACAAAGGCGTGGAGCCCTGGGGACAAAGCAACCCTGAAATATCTACCCTCTGAAACTGAGGAACATGGGCAAGAGAGGCTAGCTCAGGTGGCAATCGTTAAGCAAAAACAAAACACAAAGGCGTGGAGACCTGGGGAAAAAGCAACCCTGAAATATCTACCCTCTGAAACTGAGGAAGATGGGCAAGAGAGGCTGGCTTCAGGTGGCAATCTTTAAGCAAAAGAAACACACAAGGGCGTGGGGAGCTGGGGAAAAGGCAACACTGAGAAATCCACCCTCTGAAAGGGACGAAGATGGGCTACAGAGGCTACCTCAGGTGGCAATCGTTAAGCAAAAGAAACACACAAGGGCGTGGAGGCCTGGGGAAAAAGCAACACGGAGAAATCCACCCTCTGAAACTGAGGAACATGGGCAAAAGAAGCTAGCTCAGGTTGCAACCTTTAAGCAGAAGAAAAACACAAGGGCGTGCAGACCTGGCAAAAAAGCCACAGTGAGAAATCTACCCTCTGAAACCGACGAAGATGGACAACAGAGGCTAGCTCAGGTGGCAATTTTTAAGGAAAAATAAAAGGAAGTGCGTGGAGACCTGGGGAAAAAGCAACACGGAGAAATCTACCCTCTAGAACTGAGAAAGAAGCGCAACAGAGGCTAGCTCAGGTGGCAATCTTTAAGCAAAAAAAATAAAATAAAAAAATACAATGGCGAGGAGACCCGGTCAAAAAGCAACCCTGAAAAAGGTACCCTCTGAAACTGAGGAAGCAGGGCAACAGTGCCTAGCTCAGGTGACAATCTTTAAGCAAAAGAAACACACAAGGGCGTGGGGAGCTGGCGAAAAGGCAACACTGAGAAATCCAGCCTCTGAAACGGACGAAGATGGGCAACAGAGGCTAGCTCAGGTGGCAATCTTTAAGCAAAAGAAACACACAAGGGCGTGGAGACCTGGGGAAAAAGCAACACGGAGAAATCCACCCTCTGAAACTGAGGAAGATGGGCAAGAGAGGCTACCTCAGGTGGCAATCCTTAAGCAAAAACAAAGCACAAAGGCGTGGAGCCCTGGGGACAAAGCAACCCTGAAATATCTACCCTCTGAAACTGAGGAACATGGGCAAGAGAGGCTAGCTCAGGTGGCAATCGTTAAGCAAAAACAAAACACAAAGGCGTGGGGACCTGGGGAAAAAGCAACCCTGAAATATCTACCCTCTGAAACTGAGGAAGATGGGCAAGAGAGGCTGGCTTCAGGTGGCAATCTTTAAGCAAAAGAAACACACAAGGGCGTGGGGAGCTGGGGAAAAGGCAACACTGAGAAATCCACCCTCTGAAAGGGACGAAGATGGGCTACAGAGGCTACCTCAGGTGGCAATCGTTAAGCAAAAGAAACACACAAGGGCGTGGAGGCCTGGGGAAAAAGCAACACGGAGAAATCCACCCTCTGAAACTGAGGAACATGGGCAAAAGAAGCTAGCTCAGGTTGCAACCTTTAAGCAGAAAAAAAACACAAGGGCGTGCAGACCTGGCAAAAAAGCAACAGTGAGAAATCTACCCTCTGAAACCGACGAAGATGGACAACAGAGGCTAGCTCAGGTGGCAATTTTTAAGGAAAAATAAAAGGAAGTGCGTGGAGACCTGGGGAAAAAGCAACACGGAGAAATCTACCCTCTAGAACTGAGAAAGAAGCGCAACAGAGGCTAGCTCAGGTGGCAATCTTTAAGCAAAAAAAATAAAATAAAAAAAAACAATGGCGAGGAGACCCGGTCAAAAAGCAACCCTGAAAAAGGTACCCTCTGAAACTGAGGAAGCAGGGCAACAGTGCCTAGCTCAGGTGACAATCTTTAAGCAAAAGAAACACACAAGGGCGTGGGGAGCTGGCGAAAAGGCAACACTGAGAAATCCACCCTCTGAAACGGACGAAGATGGGCAACAGAGGCTAGCTCAGGTGGCAATCTTTAAGCAAAAAAAATAAGATAAAAAAATACAATGGCGAGGAGACCCGGTCAAAAAGCAACCCTGAAAAAGGTACCCTCTGAAACTGAGGAAGCAGGGCAACAGTGCCTAGCTCAGGTGACAATCTTTAAGCAAAAGAAACACACAAGGGCGTGGGGAGCTGGCGAAAAGGCAACACTGAGAAATCCAGCCTCTGAAACGGACGAAGATGGGCAACAGAGGCTAGCTCAGGTGGCAATCTTTAAGCAAAAGAAACACACAAGGGCGTGGAGACCTGGGGAAAAAGCAACACGGAGAAATCCACCCTCTGAAACTGAGGAAGATGGGCAAGAGAGGCTACCTCAGGTGGCAATCCTTAAGCAAAAACAAAGCACAAAGGCGTGGAGCCCTGGGGACAAAGCAACTCTGAAATATCTACCCTCTGAAACTGAGGAACATGGGCAAGAGAGGCTAGCTCAGGTGGCAATCGTTAAGCAAAAACAAAACACAAAGGCGTGGAGACCTGGGGAAAAAGCAACCCTGAAATATCTACCCTCTGAAACTGAGGAAGATGGGCAAGAGAGGCTGGCTTCAGGTGGCAATCTTTAAGCAAAAGAAACACACAAGGGCGTGGGGAGCTGGGGAAAAGGCAACACTGAGAAATCCACCCTCTGAAACGGACGAAGATGGGCAACAGAGGCTACCTCAGGTGGCAATCGTTAAGCAAAAGAAACACACAAGGGCGTGGAGGCCTGGGGAAAAAGCAACACGGAGAAATCCACCCTCTGAAACTGAGGAACATGGGCAAAAGAAGCTAGCTCAGGTTGCAACCTTTAAGCAGAAGAAAAACACAAGGGCGTGCAGACCTGGCAAAAAAGCAACAGTGAGAAATCTACCCTCTGAAACCGACGAAGATGGACAACAGAGGCTAGCTCAGGTGGCAATTTTTAAGGAAAAATAAAAGGAAGTGCGTGGAGACCTGGGGAAAAAGCAACACGGAGAAATCTACCCTCTAGAACTGAGAAAGAAGCGCAACAGAGGCTAGCTCAGGTGGCAATCTTTAAGCAAAAAAAATAAGATAAAAAAATACAATGGCGAGGAGACCCGGTGAAAAAGCAACCCTGAAAAAGGTACCCTCTGAAACTGAGGAAGCAGGGCAACAGTGCCTAGCTCAGGTGACAATCTTTAAGCAAAAGAAACACACAAGGGCGTGGGGAGCTGGCGAAAAGGCAACACTGAGAAATCCACCCTCTGAAACGGACGAAGATGGGCAACAGAGGCTAGCTCAGGTGGCAATCTTTAAGCAAAAGAAACACACAAGGGCGTGGAGACCTGGGGAAAAAGCAACACGGAGAAATCCACCCTCTGAAACTGAGGAAGATGGGCAAGAGAGGCTACCTCAGGTGGCAATCCTTAAGCAAAAACAAAGCACAAAGGCGTGGAGCCCTGGGGACAAAGCAACCCTGAAATATCTACCCTCTGAAACTGAGGAACATGGCCAAGAGAGGCTAGCTCAGGTGGCAATCGTTAAGCAAAAACAAAACACAAAGGCGTGGAGACCTGGGGAAAAAGCAACCCTGAAATATCTACCCTCTGAAACTGAGGAAGATGGGCAAGAGAGGCTGGCTTCAGGTGGCAATCTTTAAGCAAAAGAAACACACAAGGGCGTGGGGAGCTGGGGAAAAGGCAACACTGAGAAATCCACCCTCTGAAAGGGACGAAGATGGGCTACAGAGGCTACCTCAGGTGGCAATCGTTAAGCAAAAGAAACACACAAGGGCGTGGAGGCCTGGGGAAAAAGCAACACGGAGAAATCCACCCTCTGAAACTGAGGAACATGGGCAAAAGAAGCTAGCTCAGGTTGCAACCTTTAAGCAGAAGAAAAACACAAGGGCGTGCAGACCTGGCAAAAAAGCAACAGTGAGAAATCTACCCTCTGAAACCGACGAAGATGGACAACAGAGGCTAGCTCAGGTGGCAATTTTTAAGGAAAAATAAAAGGAAGTGCGTGGAGACCTGGGGAAAAAGCAACACGGAGAAATCTACCCTCTAGAACTGAGAAAGAAGCGCAACAGAGGCTAGCTCAGGTGGCAATCTTTAAGCAAAAAAAATAAAATAAAAAAATACAATGGCGAGGAGACCCGGTCAAAAAGCAACCCTGAAAAAGGTACCCTCTGAAACTGAGGAAGCAGGGCAACAGTGCCTAGCTCAGGTGACAATCTTTAAGCAAAAGAAACACACAAGGGCGTGGGGAGCTGGCGAAAAGGCAACACTGAGAAATCCAGCCTCTGAAACGGACGAAGATGGGCAACAGAGGCTAGCTCAGGTGGCAATCTTTAAGCAAAAGAAACACACAAGGGCGTGGAGACCTGGGGAAAAAGCAACACGGAGAAATCCACCCTCTGAAACTGAGGAAGATGGGCAAGAGAGGCTACCTCAGGTGGCAATCCTTAAGCAAAAACAAAGCACAAAGGCGTGGAGCCCTGGGGACAAAGCAACCCTGAAATATCTACCCTCTGAAACTGAGGAACATGGGCAAGAGAGGCTAGCTCAGGTGGCAATCGTTAAGCAAAAACAAAACACAAAGGCGTGGGGACCTGGGGAAAAAGCAACCCTGAAATATCTACCCTCTGAAACTGAGGAAGATGGGCAAGAGAGGCTGGCTTCAGGTGGCAATCTTTAAGCAAAAGAAACACACAAGGGCGTGGGGAGCTGGGGAAAAGGCAACACTGAGAAATCCACCCTCTGAAAGGGACGAAGATGGGCTACAGAGGCTACCTCAGGTGGCAATCGTTAAGCAAAAGAAACACACAAGGGCGTGGAGGCCTGGGGAAAAAGCAACACGGAGAAATCCACCCTCTGAAACTGAGGAACATGGGCAAAAGAAGCTAGCTCAGGTTGCAACCTTTAAGCAGAAAAAAAACACAAGGGCGTGCAGACCTGGCAAAAAAGCAACAGTGAGAAATCTACCCTCTGAAACCGACGAAGATGGACAACAGAGGCTAGCTCAGGTGGCAATTTTTAAGGAAAAATAAAAGGAAGTGCGTGGAGACCTGGGGAAAAAGCAACACGGAGAAATCTACCCTCTAGAACTGAGAAAGAAGCGCAACAGAGGCTAGCTCAGGTGGCAATCTTTAAGCAAAAAAAATAAAATAAAAAAAAACAATGGCGAGGAGACCCGGTCAAAAAGCAACCCTGAAAAAGGTACCCTCTGAAACTGAGGAAGCAGGGCAACAGTGCCTAGCTCAGGTGACAATCTTTAAGCAAAAGAAACACACAAGGGCGTGGGGAGCTGGCGAAAAGGCAACACTGAGAAATCCAGCCTCTGAAACGGACGAAGATGGGCAACAGAGGCTAGCTCAGGTGGCAATCTTTAAGCAAAAAAAATAAGATAAAAAAATACAATGGCGAGGAGACCCGGTCAAAAAGCAACCCTGAAAAAGGTACCCTCTGAAACTGAGGAAGCAGGGCAACAGTGCCTAGCTCAGGTGACAATCTTTAAGCAAAAGAAACACACAAGGGCGTGGGGAGCTGGCGAAAAGGCAACACTGAGAAATCCAGCCTCTGAAACGGACGAAGATGGGCAACAGAGGCTAGCTCAGGTGGCAATCTTTAAGCAAAAGAAACACACAAGGGCGTGGAGACCTGGGGAAAAAGCAACACGGAGAAATCCACCCTCTGAAACTGAGGAAGATGGGCAAGAGAGGCTACCTCAGGTGGCAATCCTTAAGCAAAAACAAAGCACAAAGGCGTGGAGCCCTGGGGACAAAGCAACTCTGAAATATCTACCCTCTGAAACTGAGGAACATGGCCAAGAGAGGCTAGCTCAGGTGGCAATCGTTAAGCAAAAACAAAACACAAAGGCGTGGAGACCTGGGGAAAAAGCAACCCTGAAATATCTACCCTCTGAAACTGAGGAAGATGGGCAAGAGAGGCTGGCTTCAGGTGGCAATCTTTAAGCAAAAGAAACACACAAGGGCGTGGGGAGCTGGGGAAAAGGCAACACTGAGAAATCCACCCTCTGAAACGGACGAAGATGGGCAACAGAGGCTACCTCAGGTGGCAATCGTTAAGCAAAAGAAACACACAAGGGCGTGGAGGCCTGGGGAAAAAGCAACACGGAGAAATCCACCCTCTGAAACTGAGGAACATGGGCAAAAGAAGCTAGCTCAGGTTGCAACCTTTAAGCAGAAGAAAAACACAAGGGCGTGCAGACCTGGCAAAAAAGCAACAGTGAGAAATCTACCCTCTGAAACCGACGAAGATGGACAACAGAGGCTAGCTCAGGTGGCAATTTTTAAGGAAAAATAAAAGGAAGTGCGTGGAGACCTGGGGAAAAAGCAACACGGAGAAATCTACCCTCTAGAACTGAGAAAGAAGCGCAACAGAGGCTAGCTCAGGTGGCAATCTTTAAGCAAAAAAAATAAGATAAAAAAATACAATGGCGAGGAGACCCGGTGAAAAAGCAACCCTGAAAAAGGTACCCTCTGAAACTGAGGAAGCAGGGCAACAGTGCCTAGCTCAGGTGACAATCTTTAAGCAAAAGAAACACACAAGGGCGTGGGGAGCTGGCGAAAAGGCAACACTGAGAAATCCACCCTCTGAAACGGACGAAGATGGGCAACAGAGGCTAGCTCAGGTGGCAATCTTTAAGCAAAAGAAACACACAAGGGCGTGGAGACCTGGGGAAAAAGCAACACGGAGAAATCCACCCTCTGAAACTGAGGAAGATGGGCAAGAGAGGCTACCTCAGGTGGCAATCCTTAAGCAAAAACAAAGCACAAAGGCGTGGAGCCCTGGGGACAAAGCAACTCTGAAATATCTACCCTCTGAAACTGAGGAACATGGCCAAGAGAGGCTAGCTCAGGTGGCAATCGTTAAGCAAAAACAAAACACAAAGGCGTGGAGACCTGGGGAAAAAGCAACCCTGAAATATCTACCCTCTGAAACTGAGGAAGATGGGCAAGAGAGGCTGGCTTCAGGTGGCAATCTTTAAGCAAAAGAAACACACAAGGGCGTGGGGAGCTGGGGAAAAGGCAACACTGAGAAATCCACCCTCTGAAAGGGACGAAGATGGGCTACAGAGGCTACCTCAGGTGGCAATCGTTAAGCAAAAGAAACACACAAGGGCGTGGAGGCCTGGGGAAAAAGCAACACGGAGAAATCCACCCTCTGAAACTGAGGAACATGGGCAAAAGAAGCTAGCTCAGGTTGCAACCTTTAAGCAGAAGAAAAACACAAGGGCGTGCAGACCTGGCAAAAAAGCAACAGTGAGAAATCTACCCTCTGAAACCGACGAAGATGGACAACAGAGGCTAGCTCAGGTGGCAATTTTTAAGGAAAAATAAAAGGAAGTGCGTGGAGACCTGGGGAAAAAGCAACACGGAGAAATCTACCCTCTAGAACTGAGAAAGAAGCGCAACAGAGGCTAGCTCAGGTGGCAATCTTTAAGCAAAAAAAATAAAATAAAAAAATACAATGGCGAGGAGACCCGGTCAAAAAGCAACCCTGAAAAAGGTACCCTCTGAAACTGAGGAAGCAGGGCAACAGTGCCTAGCTCAGGTGACAATCTTTAAGCAAAAGAAACACACAAGGGCGTGGGGAGCTGGCGAAAAGGCAACACTGAGAAATCCAGCCTCTGAAACGGACGAAGATGGGCAACAGAGGCTAGCTCAGGTGGCAATCTTTAAGCAAAAGAAACACACAAGGGCGTGGAGACCTGGGGAAAAAGCAACACGGAGAAATCCACCCTCTGAAACTGAGGAAGATGGGCAAGAGAGGCTACCTCAGGTGGCAATCCTTAAGCAAAAACAAAGCACAAAGGCGTGGAGCCCTGGGGACAAAGCAACCCTGAAATATCTACCCTCTGAAACTGAGGAACATGGGCAAGAGAGGCTAGCTCAGGTGGCAATCGTTAAGCAAAAACAAAACACAAAGGCGTGGGGACCTGGGGAAAAAGCAACCCTGAAATATCTACCCTCTGAAACTGAGGAAGATGGGCAAGAGAGGCTGGCTTCAGGTGGCAATCTTTAAGCAAAAGAAACACACAAGGGCGTGGGGAGCTGGGGAAAAGGCAACACTGAGAAATCCACCCTCTGAAAGGGACGAAGATGGGCTACAGAGGCTACCTCAGGTGGCAATCGTTAAGCAAAAGAAACACACAAGGGCGTGGAGGCCTGGGGAAAAAGCAACACGGAGAAATCCACCCTCTGAAACTGAGGAACATGGGCAAAAGAAGCTAGCTCAGGTTGCAACCTTTAAGCAGAAAAAAAACACAAGGGCGTGCAGACCTGGCAAAAAAGCAACAGTGAGAAATCTACCCTCTGAAACCGACGAAGATGGACAACAGAGGCTAGCTCAGGTGGCAATTTTTAAGGAAAAATAAAAGGAAGTGCGTGGAGACCTGGGGAAAAAGCAACACGGAGAAATCTACCCTCTAGAACTGAGAAAGAAGCGCAACAGAGGCTAGCTCAGGTGGCAATCTTTAAGCAAAAAAAATAAAATAAAAAAAAACAATGGCGAGGAGACCCGGTCAAAAAGCAACCCTGAAAAAGGTACCCTCTGAAACTGAGGAAGCAGGGCAACAGTGCCTAGCTCAGGTGACAATCTTTAAGCAAAAGAAACACACAAGGGCGTGGGGAGCTGGCGAAAAGGCAAGACTGAGAAATCCAGCCTCTGAAACGGACGAAGATGGGCAACAGAGGCTAGCTCAGGTGGCAATCTTTAAGCAAAAAAAATAAGATAAAAAAATACAATGGCGAGGAGACCCGGTTAAAAAGCAACCCTGAAAAAGGTACCCTCTGAAACTGAGGAAGCAGGGCAACAGTGCCTAGCTCAGGTGACAATCTTTAAGCAAAAGAAACACACAAGGGCGTGGGGAGCTGGCGAAAAGGCAACACTGAGAAATCCAGCCTCTGAAACGGACGAAGATGGGCAACAGAGGCTAGCTCAGGTGGCAATCTTTAAGCAAAAGAAACACACAAGGGCGTGGAGACCTGGGGAAAAAGCAACACGGAGAAATCCACCCTCTGAAACTGAGGAAGATGGGCAAGAGAGGCTACCTCAGGTGGCAATCCTTAAGCAAAAACAAAGCACAAAGGCGTGGAGCCCTGGGGACAAAGCAACCCTGAAATATCTACCCTCTGAAACTGAGGAACATGGGCAAGAGAGGCTAGCTCAGGTGGCAATCGTTAAGCAAAAACAAAACACAAAGGCGTGGAGACCTGGGGAAAAAGCAACCCTGAAATATCTACCCTCTGAAACTGAGGAAGATGGGCAAGAGAGGCTGGCTTCAGGTGGCAATCTTTAAGCAAAAGAAACACACAAGGGCGTGGGGAGCTGGGGAAAAGGCAACACTGAGAAATCCACCCTCTGAAACGGACGAAGATGGGCAACAGAGGCTACCTCAGGTGGCAATCGTTAAGCAAAAGAAACACACAAGGGCGTGGAGGCCTGGGGAAAAAGCAACACGGAGAAATCCACCCTCTGAAACTGAGGGACATGGGCAAAAGAAGCTAGCTCAGGTTGCAACCTTTAAGCAGAAGAAAAACACAAGGGCGTGCAGACCTGGCAAAAAAGCAACAGTGAGAAATCTACCCTCTGAAACCGACGAAGATGGACAACAGAGGCTAGCTCAGGTGGCAATTTTTAAGGAAAAATAAAAGGAAGTGCGTGGAGACCTGGGGAAAAAGCAACACGGAGAAATCTACCCTCTAGAACTGAGAAAGAAGCGCAACAGAGGCTAGCTCAGGTGGCAATCTTTAAGCAAAAAAAATAAGATAAAAAAATACAATGGCGAGGAGACCCGGTGAAAAAGCAACCCTGAAAAAGGTACCCTCTGAAACTGAGGAAGCAGGGCAACAGTGCCTAGCTCAGGTGACAATCTTTAAGCAAAAGAAACACACAAGGGCGTGGGGAGCTGGCGAAAAGGCAACACTGAGAAATCCAGCCTCTGAAACGGACGAAGATGGGCAACAGAGGCTAGCTCAGGTGGCAATCTTTAAGCAAAAGAAACACACAGGGGCGTGGAGACCTGGGGAAAAAGCAACACGGAGAAATCCACCCTCTGAAACTGAGGAAGATGGGCAAGAGAGGCTACCTCAGGTGGCAATCCTTAAGCAAAAACAAAGCACAAAGGCGTGGAGCCCTGGGGACAAAGCAACCCTGAAATATCTACCCTCTGAAACTGAGGAACATGGGCAAGAGAGGCTAGCTCAGGTGGCAATCGTTAAGCAAAAACAAAACACAAAGGCGTGGGGACCTGGGGAAAAAGCAACCCTGAAATATCTACCCTCTGAAACTGAGGAAGATGGGCAAGAGAGGCTGGCTTCAGGTGGCAATCTTTAAGCAAAAGAAACACACAAGGGCGTGGGGAGCTGGGGAAAAGGCAACACTGAGAAATCCACCCTCTGAAACGGACGAAGATGGGCAACAGAGGCTACCTCAGGTGGCAATCGTTAAGCAAAAGAAACACACAAGGGCGTGGAGGCCTGGGGAAAAAGCAACACGGAGAAATCCACCCTCTGAAACTGAGGAACATGGGCAAAAGAAGCTAGCTCAGGTTGCAACCTTTAAGCAGAAGAAAAACACAAGGGCGTGCAGACCTGGCAAAAAAGCAACAGTGAGAAATCTACCCTCTGAAACCGACGAAGATGGACAACAGAGGCTAGCTCAGGTGGCAATTTTTAAGGAAAAATAAAAGGAAGTGCGTGGAGACCTGGGGAAAAAGCAACACGGAGAAATCTACCCTCTAGAACTGAGAAAGAAGCGCAACAGAGGCTAGCTCAGGTGGCAATCTTTAAGCAAAAAAAATAAAATAAAAAAATACAATGGCGAGGAGACCCGGTCAAAAAGCAACCCTGAAAAAGGTACCCTCTGAAACTGAGGAAGCAGGGCAACAGTGCCTAGCTCAGGTGACAATCTTTAAGCAAAAGAAACACACAAGGGCGTGGGGAGCTGGCGAAAAGGCAACACTGAGAAATCCAGCCTCTGAAACGGACGAAGATGGGCAACAGAGGCTAGCTCAGGTGGCAATCTTTAAGCAAAAGAAACACACAAGGGCGTGGAGACCTGGGGAAACAGCAACACGGAGAAATCCACCCTCTGAAACTGAGGAAGATGGGCAAGAGAGGCTACCTCAGGTGGCAATCCTTAAGCAAAAACAAAGCACAAAGGCGTGGAGCCCTGGGGAAAAAGCAACCCTGAAATATCTACCCTCTGAAACTGAGGAAGATGGGCAAGAGAGGCTGGCTTCAGGTGGCAATCTTTAAGCAAAAGAAACACACAAGGGCGTGGGGAGCTGGGGAAAAGGCAACACTGAGAAATCCACCCTCTGAAAAGGACGAAGATGGGCAACAGAGGCTAGCTCAGGTGGCAATCGTTAAGCAAAAGAAACACACAAGGGCGTGGAGGCCTGGGGAAAAAGCAACACGGAGAAATCCACCCTCTGAAACTGAGGAACATGGGCAAAAGAAGCTAGCTCAGGTTGCAACCTTTAAGCAGAAGAAAAACACAAGGGCGTGCAGACCTGGCAAAAAAGCAACAGTGAGAAATCTACCCTCTGAAACCGACGAAGATGGACAACAGAGGCTAGCTCAGGTGGCAATTTTTAAGGAAAAATAAAAGGAAGTGCGTGGAGACCTGGGGAAAAAGCAACACGGAGAAATCTACCCTCTAGAACTGAGAAAGAAGCGCAACAGAGGCTAGCTCAGGTGGCAATCTTTAAGCAAAAAGAATAAAATAAAAAAATACAATGGCGAGGAGACCCGGTCAAAAAGCAACCCTTAAAAAGGTACCCTCTGAAACTGAGGAAGCAGGGCAACAGTGCCTAGCTCAGGTGACAATCTTTAAGCAAAAGAAACACACAAGGGCGTGGGGAGCTGGGGAAAAGGCAACACTGAGAAATCCACCCTCTGAAACGGACGAAGATGGGCAACAGAGGCTACCTCAGGTGGCAATCGTTAAGCCAAAGAAACACACAAGGGTGTGGAGACCTGGGGAAAAAGCAACACGGAGAAATCCACCCTCTGAAACTGAGGAACATGGGCAAAAGAAGCTAGCTCAGGTTGCAGCCTTCAAGCAGAAAAAAAAAAGACGCAAGGGCGTGGAGAGCTGGCGAAAAAGCAACACTGAGAAATCTACCCTCTGAAACCGAAGAAGATGGGCAACAGAGGCTAGCTCAGGTGGCAATCTTTAAGCAAAAAAAAAAAAATAAAAAAATACAATGGCGAGGAGACCCGGTCAAAAAGCAACCCTGAAAAAGGTACCCTCTGAAACTGAGGAAGCAGCGCAACAGTGCCTAGCTCAGGTGACAATCTTTAAGCAAAAAAAAAAAACAAAAAACAAAAAACAAAAAACAAAACCCACAATGGAGTGGAGACCCGGGGGAAATCAACACTGAAAAATACAAAAAGAATGGAAGACCAATAGACAGAGCAGGCACTTTCACCTGGGGTGGAGGAGGTACGCATGGATGACCGATAAGCGCATGAAAAGATGTGAGCTGTTCCCTGGAAAAGCAAGTGAGAAAATTAGAGGGAGACATTGTGGGGACACATGGGTGAGACTGCCTTCTTCCAAATACCGGAACAGGATCAAACTGCTAGTCAGGTCGCGGAGAAGCCAAGTCAGTCACTCACGCCTCACTGGTGGTGAAGGGAAACGGTATGGCCTCTGTGAAAAAGGGCGTGGCGGGTTCCAAAACTGACACGCCGCGGAAACAACCACCGAAAGTGGCAACCTACATAAGCCTTTGGTGTATCTTGCCTCCTAAGAGCGTCTGTATGTAGCTGGAGCCTTGGGTCATTAAGGCTTCCACAGTGATCTGTGGTGGGTGGGTGGGGGGGGGGGGCCTTGGGCCTTGGGGGTCTCCGCTGGACCTCCAGGAAGTCAGCTTTTGTGGAGTCCCGTGAGTCCTTCCAGGGAGGGAGGCATCCAACCCGAGGGTGGTCTGGAGGGCACCACTCCCACCACTCCCGGGGGCTGGGGCGGGGGGCGGGGTGGGGGCTGCGGCCACGTTCCTGTTCATTCACACAGAATCCGGGGCATGAATGTTCTTAGCAGCTCTGTTCCACACAGCCCCACACTGGAAACCACACAGACGTCCTGCGAGTCCCATCCCTTGCTCATGTCGCCGGGGCTCCGGAGGAGGGCCACTCTGTAAAAGCGGCCGCCAGATGGCGCCCAACGACCGGCGCGGAGGGGTCAGCGGGAGGGAACCGGGTCACCAGCCAGCGAGAGTGCACAGCCTGAGCCCACCGCCGGGTCAGGTCTCTCTCTGTCTCTGTCTCTGTCTCTGTCTCTGTCTCTGTCTCTCTCTGTCTCTGTCTCTGTCTCTGTCTCTCTCTGTCTCTCTCTCTCTCTCTCTTTCTCTCTGGGCCCGCTTGGGGCGGGCGGGAGGTCACCACGTGAGGCCCCAGGGTGTCCACCTCGGAGCTCCCAGGCAGCACAGGGCAACCCTGGGCGCAGAAGGAGGTGTTGGAAAATCGGCGGGGAGGGGGGTGGGGTGGGTGGGCTTGCCAGGAAGGGGACAGACTCCCCACGTGACTTCTGGGCCGGGCCGGGCGCGGGGCTGCCGGCTGGCTGACGCGGACAGAGGTGGAAAAGTCCCCGGAGATGCCACGGGGCAGGCCGGGGCTGCCGGCCCCCGCTTCCCGGAGCGGCCCGAGCACTTCCCGGGCTCCCGGGAGGACTTAGAAAATCACGGCGGGGTGGGGGGTGGGGGTCGCTGTCAAACCGAAACCATGCACGTCATCAGAGAAGGACCGTGACGACGGAGGAATTGTCCGCAGTCTGTCAGGAATTGTGTGCAGCCTGTCACTTCCGGCCCAGAGGGTCTCTCTAAGGCAGACGGACAGACAGAGCCCACAAGTCGTAGAGGAAAGGACCGAGCCGCTTGGCCGCGGAAAAGTTTACAACACAAAACAGGTCTCCCTCCGCACGGGGCCACAGCAAAGCCCAAAGACGACACACGGGGGGGAGCATGGGTGCAGATGCACGTGTGGTGATAAGAATATGGATTTCAGCAGGGCTTCCCGTCCTCATCAACAAGCAGAAGCACCCAAATGGTGGGGGTTGGGGGGCAGAGACCTCACAGCCATTCCCTCCACAAATCGAGTTCCCCGGGACATCCTCACAGCGCCGTGCTGTGAGTGTGTGTGGGTGTTTAAAATGGAGTAAATGTGGACGTGGAACTGCTCCGTGAAACCAAAATAACAACAGTCGTAGATCTTCTTTGGTCATTTAGAAAATTCTTTTTTTTTTTTTTTTCCCCAGCGGTGCACGTATTTCCCTTCCAAAAAAGAAGAACGGGAAAGGAGATGTTAAAGGCAAGCAGAGAGAGGAAAACTGTTGCAAAACAAAAGCTGAGCTCCCGTCCGAGGGAGGCCTCCTCCATTGGAGGCCTAGGAAATCATTCTGACAAAATGGAGGATCTCTGTCTTTGGTGTCGATTCCCTCAGAGGTCAAGAGAAACCTTTTCCAATGTCTTTATCAGGAGGAGACTAGAAGTTAGAGAAAAGTATCCTTTCGGGAGTGAGAAAAACAAATTCTGATTTTGCATCAGCTTCCCTCCGATCTTGAAACTCATTGACTTGATTCCATTCTGTCGACGGAAATAATCCGGAACCAATCTATCCGTGAAAATCGGGGTGCGTTTATTCTGAGCTAAAATGTGAGGACTGTGGCCCGGGGCCTTTCTTCCCGAAGGAAGAGAGGGTGCCCGGGAAGTGGGGTGTACAGAGTGCTTCTAGACCCCCAGAGAGGACGTTTCACATAGGATCGAAAGGTCCCTTGGATGATAGTCGCGAGACTGCTCTGTCGGCACAGCGATCGACAGACACTGCTGGGTGGCAGGTCTGTTGTCTGGGCCTGGGTGGTCACAGGGGAGCCGGATGGTCAAAGGTGAGCGCAACCATCCGCTCCTAGCCTAAGGAAAGATGCCTCTCCTTAAGGAAAGGCCCGAGCACGGGGAAGCTGCTCCTTTCCCTTAAGGGCATTGGTTCTTGCCGTAGGAAATGTGTAAAGCGGATCTACGATGCGATGCGTGCTCGACGGCCACGTCAGGCCCTTTTCGAAAAACACTGTCAGGCCGAATTAGGCCGACACCCAATGGCTTCCTCATAGACTCCCATAGATCCTATCGCTCGCCATTTCTATCTGTCCACTCGTTCCAATTTTAGGCCACTTGACCACGAACAGGCCTTTTTCTCAGATTATTTTCCCCGTGAAACTTTGATCACCTTTTCACAGACAAAACGATCTTTACTTTTTAGGCCCTCTTGCCTGAAGGCAGCCATCTCACTTTCCTTGAACACAAAGATGTTTCCCATATTCACTTTTAGTGGCTTTTTGTTTTGTTTTGTTTTGTTTTGAGGACGATGAGCCCTGAGCTAACTGCTGCCAATCCTCCTCTTTTTGCCGAGGAAGGCTGGCCCTGAGCTCACCTCCGTGCCCATCTTCCTCTATTTCATATGTGGGACGCCTACCACCACGTGGCTCGCCCAGCGGTGCCACGTCCACCCCCGGGATCCGAACTGGCGAACCCCGGGCCGGCGAAGCGGAACAGGCACACTTAACCAGCGCGCCACCGGGCCGGCCTAGTGGCTTTCATCGCATTTGTTAAGTAGATTTTTTAACCCTCACGAACCTTAATTTTGGTGAAAACTAAGAAGCCAGCAATTAGGAACTGTCCTTCCCATGAGCATTCCGTCGCTTGGCCAATGTCTAAACACTTGGCCACTTTTAGAAACATGGGATTTCATAGGTTTATCTTTTCCTTCGCTTTATTTGATTTCATCTCACTTTAGTTTTTGGGTGAGGAAGATCGGCCCTCACAGAGCTAACGCCTGTTGCCAATCTTCCGTTTTTGTTTTTTTTTTCCCCCCTCCCGATTTTTCTCCCCCAATCCCCCCCATGACATAGTTGTCTATCTTAGTTGAGGGCCCTTCCAGTTGTGGCATGTGGGACGCCGCCTCCACACGGCCCGACGAGCGGTGCCGTGTCCGTGCCGTGCCCGGGATCTGAACCGGCAAAACCCTGGGCCGCCGAAGGGGAGCTTGTGAACTTAACCACTCGGCCACGGGGCCGCCCCTGTCCGTGGACTTTTTTATCACCTGATTTCACCTCGCAAAACTTCAAAGCTTCAAGTTATCAGAGAGGTTTGGGAAGTTGTTTTTATTAATTTAATTAATTTATTTTTCGAGGAAGACGAGCCCCGAGCTGACACCTGCTGCCAATTCTCCTCTTTTTGCCCCGGGAGAGTGATCCCGAGCTAACATCCGTGCCCATCCCCCTCCCCTTGATAGGCGGGACGCTGACCACAGCGTGGCTCGCCAAGCGGCGCCACGTCCGCACCCTGGATCCGAACCTGCGAACCCCTGGCTGACAAAACGGAACGTGCGAACTTAACCGCTGTGCCGCCGGGCTGGCCCTTCGGGAAGTTATTTTCAGGACACGGGCCATAAACTAGAATCACCGCTACAGGTTTATCGGAGCGACATCAGCGTTCGTGGTGGATTGAGTCGTCCCCTCTGTCTCTCCCCTCCAGGGCACAACCAAAGGGACGTCTATCGACCCACCCACCAAGGATTCCCCCCCCCCCCCGCACGGCACAGCAGGATGCCTGAGAGATCCACGCAGCCCTACAGCGGCAAGTCACATTCGCACAGTCAAAATTCAATGGCAGAGACAAAACGTTAAGGTCAGTGAGAGGGAAGAGAATAACCGGCCCAGGAGCAACGGTGTGAAGAACACGGAGAAGACGGGTCCTAGACGCCGGGGTCCCCGGAGCAGTGATTTGATCAGAGGCCCGCAAACGTCCACGATCTCCACACCACGTTTATGGCCGACTGCGTGCGTGGGTCCTTTGGAATCGACCAGGCTACCGTCCGGGCCACTTTGGGACATCGTGTCCAGCTGCCCCGAGCGGTGGAGCTGTCGTTCAAGTGTAAGATGGGGCCCGTCCGGGGAGAGAATGGGGACGGGGAAAGGGAGGCCGCGGGAAGTCACAGAGTCTGAGGTGTTCGGGGGAGACTGACTCTTCTGAAGTGGAGGTGGTAGAAGGAGAGCAGCAGGATTTTTGGATTTTTGTTCCCTCTGTTAGGTATCTGGGTCCGGAGGAGAGTGGGGCGGGGGGGGGGCGGGTGGTGGTGGTGGTGGTGGGTGTGAGGCTGAGGCGGGGCTGGTGTTTCCTTTCCGAGTCAGGTGGAAGAGCTCCTCCAGTGGAGGTTTTTAGACAAGGGGTCTGGTCTGGCAGGATGGGAGGTTGCGGGTTGAGCCACAGGGGAATCTGTCGTAGCTCAGACTCGGGCCTTTGAAGAAATAGACAGAGAGAGGAGTTTTGCTCTGTCTGTCACCGCAGCCGGCACCTCAGGAGCAACAACAGGAGGCTTCCCGAATGAGTGAAGGGGCAGGAGCCAGCGTGCCCCGTGCCTCTCTCAGCCCTGCGCCGGCAGGGAAGGAAGCAGGCAGGCAGGCCTCAGGGCTACTCCCGTCCTACTGCCCGGTGGTCCCTGTCCCGGCCCCGCCCCCACTCTCCCCCTGACCCTCACCGCTCCCCAGCCCTCTTCTCAGCCAGAGAGGCGATGGGGGGGGGGGCGGTGCGGTCCCAGAACAAGTTTCCTCTCATCCGCCATCATCTTGCCACCCTGACGACTTGGCCTGAGATCCGGCCTAGGCTGTACCCGTGTGTGGTTTTCCTGTGGACAAGGGGGCCGGTTCACCATTTCGGAAGAAACCCCTAGCCTTCCACTGCCGAGTCGCCAGCCTGGGAGGGGGGAGGGGGGAGGGGGGAGGGGAGGTCAGGCCCATTCATTCCGATGGGCCTGGCGTCAGGGCTTCATTCAAGTGCAGGAAGCTCTCTCCCATGGCCTCGGGCTTTTTCCCATTGAACGGCTTTCTTCAATTCCCCCACCCTTAGGCCGCAGTCCACCAAGGGCCGGGAGGCAGGGAGGGAAGATGTTGGGGCAGGGTGGCTGTCTGAGAAACTCGCCTCATCTGGGGCAGAAAGAGTGCCCCCCTCCTTTCTCTAACCCTACTAGACTGCTTGAGGATCACGGACGGTTTGGCTCATCGATGAGCCCTGCGTTATGGGCCCGGCAAGCAAACTCCTAACGGGCAACCCGCCGCTCTAGGCGTGTGTGGGTTTTTTGATCTTTCACCTTCAAGTTCGCACGACATCGGTCCGTGTCCCCCGCCCCGGCTTCCCATGGGAAATCCTCCGTCTCTTTCCACAGACTCACTGGCGACTTCACACAGTGCCTGCCTCCTCCTCCTTAGGAAGGAAGGAAGGAAGGAAGGAAGGGGCTGACCCCGTGGCCGAGCAGTTGAGTTTGCACGCTCCGCTTCAGCGGCCCGGGGCTTGGAAGGTTCGGATCCTGGGCTCGGACACGGCACCGCTCATCAAACCACGCTGAGGTGGCGTCCCACACGGCAGAACCAGAGGGACCCTCAAAGAGAATATAGAACTAGGTACTGGGGTGCTCTGGGGAGAAGAAGAAGAAGGAGGAGGAATAAAAAGAAAAGAAAAGATTGGCAATGAGCTCGGGTGCCAGTCTTTAAAAAAAAAAAAAAAAAGAGGAAGAAAGATGGACAAACAGGAACGAATCCCACTGACGGCACCTCCAAATGGTGGGGGGCAGGGGGGTGGGGGGGGTGGGGAGTGGCATCATCGGGCCAAGGGTGACTCTAAGCGTGATCCCGCGGTTGTGTTATTTGACATTTTATCGAATCGATTTATTATTTTATTTTTGAGGAAGATGAGCCCTGAGCGAACATCTGCCACCAATCCTCCTCTGTCGGCCGAGGAAGACTGGCCCTGAGCTGACATCCGTGCCCATCCCCCTCTACTTTCCAGGTGGGACGCCTGCCACAGCGTGGCTCGCCAAGCGGTGCCGGGTCCTGTGCCCGGGATCCGGACCGGCGAACCCGGGGCCGGCGGAGCAGAACGTGCGAACTTCACCGCCGCGCCACCGGGCCGGCCCCCGGAGTTGTTTTGAAAATCCAGTAAGGGGCTGGCCCCGTGGCCGAGTGGTTAAGTTCGCGCGCTCCGCTGCAGGCAGCCCAGTGTTTCATCGGTTCGTTCGGATCCCGGGCGCGGACACGGCACTGCTCATCAAACCACGCTGAGGCGGCGTCCCACATACCACCGCTAGAAGGACCCACCGCGAAGAACACACAACTACGTACCGGGGGGCTTTGGGGAGAAAAAGGAAAGACAAAAAATAAAATCTTCCAAACTCCAATAAAACTTTGAGTGAAGACGACGAGGAGGATGCGAAACGTATCTCACGCCTCCGAGCCGAGCCGTCCGTTTAGGTTTAGGAAGGGGGACGAGGACCCTTTGTAAGCGACATCCCTTTTTAAGCACCATTCTAAACCACAGAACAGAACTCCCTCTCCTCGACCCGGAGCGAGGAGGTTCCTGGGTGTGTCAGAGAGGGTCACGTCCTCTGCAGCACGAACGAACCGCCAGGGTTCGGCCACGGGAAAGAATTTCTTCCTCTCCAGGGGGACTAAAAGTCACCGACGGCAGCGGGCGTAGGTGCTATCCTTCCCGTCCAGGAAAGGCAGGGAGAACTTCAGCCGTGAAGAGAAGGAGGTCTTCCTCACTCCCCGTTTTGGGAGGGCCCCTTTGGCAGGGGAGTTTTGTCTCCTGATTTCAAGTCAGGAAGAAAAGGGAGAGAGAGAGAGAGAGAGAGAGAGTGTGTGTCCTTCTCGTGCCAGGTCGGTCTGAGGGGGACCTCCTCTGGTTTCCTCCCTTCCCAGGGAACGCCGTTCGCTCCTTCTTCTAGAAAAAGCTCCCAAAGCACCACCGCCCAGGATGGTCGACCTACGCCCATCGTCCCTCCTTTCCCAATCATTTCTACCGCGACAGAGGGACAGAGGCCCCTGCCCCATCCCCATCCCCACCCCCACCCCCATCGCCTGCCTCCTTGATGGCCAAAGGAGCTGCCTCTGAGAATGGAACGGGGCTTGGAAACCTTCTAGAGGGGTGACTCTCACCTGCCTGCCTGCTGGGAAAAGCACCACGCTGTCCATCGGACTGCTCTTTTGGGCAAACGTAGGCGTGCCACATAGCGATCGACAGCTATGGCGGGGGGGGGGGGGGGGGCGGGGTGGCGTGGTGGTGCCCAGGATCCACGACACGTGACGGCTGCGGAGCACGACAGCCCTAAGACCTTGAGGGAGACGGGGTGGCGCGTGAATCCTTTCGGAACGAGAACGACAGGAAACGCTGACGGGGACGTGTTCTCCTCTCGAGAACACACCAACGCCTCGCACGGTGTCTGACCCGGGGTGCCTCTGACTTTTGTCATCAGAGACGATCCTCTCGACCGCCCCTCACGCTTTGGGGAAAAGGGGAGAGGGACTCGGTAGCACGGGAAAAGCCATCCATCCGCCCTTCCTTTCCGTCTTCACGGCTCCTTCTCGTGGAAAACGAGGAAGCCGTCCGGAGGAACGGAACACTGACCCGGGCCAAAGCGTGGCCCAGCCTGAGCCTCCAAAACCTTCTGCTAAGTGAGAGGTGCCAGACATCCAAGGCGACCTACGTTGCGATTCCACACAGAGGAGAGAGCTAGAACGGTCCAACCCTAGAGGGCGACAGCAGATGGCGGCGGCGGCGGCGGCGGCAGTGGTGGTGGTGATCGTGGTGGGGCAGATCCGGGAGTGGGGCCGTTTTTTCTTTCGGGGGGAGGGGATGGAAACGGAAACCTTCTGGAAATAGATAGCCGTGACGGATGCGCCACCTTGGGGAGAGAGACTCCCGAAGGCCACTGGCTTGTGCCCCGTGGAAAGGATGGATTCGGTGGGATGGGAATTCTACCTCCGTGTAGAGCGTGTGGTAAACCACGAGGTAGGTGGGTGGGTGGCCTCCCTGCCTCGCCTCCACCTAGACGTCCACACACAGAGACCGACGAGGGAGGGAGGGAGGGAGGGAGGGAGGGAGGGAGAGAGACAAGACTGACAGAGGCCGAGGCCGAGGCCGAGGCAGTGAGCGAGTAAGTGATCGACCCTGGCCATAGGGATTCCTCAGAGGGCGTCTCTTGGCTCCCCAAACGAAGAATGTGTGTGGAGATCGAGAAAGATCACCGACCTAGGAGAACCAGCAAGACTTCCTCACCCGCCAGAGAGCCGCTGGGCCCCTGCCGTCCCTGCCACCGCCACCCCTACCCCTCGCCTTTGGCAGCGACGCCAACGAAAGGCAGGCAGACGAGTGGGAGAGTCGTGTGGTGGTGTCCCCCAAGGAAGGTGGGTCCATGCCGACGAGCGGTCGTCGGCGTGTGGAAAAGCCAGAGGCGGGCTGACTAGAAGGAGGGCGTCCTGGAGGAAGGGGCCAGGGTGTGAGGGAGAGAGGCCTGTTCCTCTTCCCCTGTCGGTCCCAAGTCAGGGGCCCAAAGGAGGAAAGCTGTCCGTTCCTTTCCGACTCGGACGGTTCGGGCGGAACCGACCGATCCCCGCGGCGGCGCAGTCGGGGCTTTCTGGACCAGAACCCCTCTCTCTGTCGCCTTTCGACCACACGCACGCTTTAGAGGCCAAGGGAAAATGGATCGGGTCTCTCTGTCTCTCTCCCTAGAAAACAAGGGGCCGGGGGCCGAGCCCGTGGACGAACGGTCAAGTAGCGCCCCCCACCCCGGCCCCCGGCTTCGACGGCCCAGGTTTTCACCGGTTCGGATCCTGGGCGCAGCCCCAGACCCAGCATCGCCCTTCAAGCCACGCCGAGGCGGCGTCCCACATAGCAGAAACGCGAAAGACCTACCACTGGAACCTACAACTATGGACGGGACGGGACGGGACGGGGCGGGGCGGGGGGGGGGGGGGGGGGGGGGGGGTGGGGGGGGCGGCTTTGGGGAGCAGGAAGAAAGAAAAAATAAAAGAAACACAAGGACGGTCATCGCGATAGTTCTTTCCACTTCCATCCATATGTTAACAGGACCCAAGTTTCCCGACCTCCATTTGGATGTATGTTAACTAAATGGAGAAGCTATTCAAAGGACTCCTCTAAAGAAGTCCACGTTCTTCTTTCTAAATGATAATGAAAATCATTGTCACCACCGCTCTTCCGACCCTCCATGTCCAGACGGCCTCCCGCCCCTCCCCTATCCCCAACTCCCGCCCCGCCCCGCGCCGACCCCCGACCCCGGCATTCTCCACGCCCACCTTTCCCTCTCCACTCCTACCCCCCCCCGTCCCCCGCCGCCCGGGACACCGCACCCCGCGCCCCCCCCCCCCAATCCAGGCCGGGCCACCTGGTCGACCTCCTCGAACACTATATAAGAGGATGCCGGGCAGCAGGTGGCGCCCGACAAGCGGCCTCCTCACCGGCCGGACGGATCAGCCTCGCGGGGGCGGGCGATGGGGAGGCGTTCGTCCAGGTCAGGTCAGGTCGGGGGAGGGAGGATGCCGCGCCGGCCGGCCTGGTGCGTGGCCTGGTCCCGATCCACCCCGCGTCTCGTTTCTCGGGCCGGGACGAGTACAGGCGGGGAGGCCGACTCGGTCACGGAAAGCGGCCTTGGGGAGGTTTTGGCGAACGTCCCTGTCCCGGGGCCGTCTGCCGACTAGGGGACGGAGTCCTCCTCCATGCTCCTTCTCGCCCCGAGTCGGGCGGGTTGTGGGTCGCGCGGTCGACTTGGCCATTTCCCCGGAGGCATCCTGCCTGCCGGGGCTCCCTCCCTCGGGCGGTGCGAGCGGTCCTCGGGCGGCCCGGGAATTTGGGGCCGCAGCGAACGAACGAACGAAGCCCGTCCCTCCTGCGTCGGCACCGATGAGACACAGCCCTGGTGGATGGAGCCGCTTTCCTCGGGTTTCCTTTTGCTTTCGGCCGCTG
>NW_027224756.1:0-27384 GCF_041296235.1 Equus asinus
AACTTCCTGCTTCTGCCGCCTTCCACCACCTTGCCAACCCAGCTCAGACAAAATGCCTACATCTTCCCCTTAAGCAACTGGGCTGAGTCCCACATGATTGTGCACCATGTGTTTAGCAGGAGAGAGACAATACGCTTTTCACCAACCACAGTTGACCACTGGTGGAGAGAGTGTCAGAAAACGCCTATGTCAGAAAGGCCCCTTTGCTCTCAGCCGTGCCCTCCATTGCTCTAGACGTGGAAGGCACAAAGCACTGCCTCCATCCTTCAATGGGAGACACGCCATAAACTGTCTTGCCTCCAGCCCTTTACGAAGCTGACAAACAACTCGCTTGCCACAGTCCTGTTACAGCAGACCGGGAACTTCTCATACAAAGGCAGCTCCAATGGCATTTCTTCCCAGCCCTTAACTCGCCGCTTTAGAACTTCCGCTTCTGCCGCCGTTCCACCTTGCCAACCCAGCTCAGACAAAATGCCTACATCTTCCCCTTAAGCAACTGGGCTGAGTCCCACATGATTGTGCCACCATGTGTTTAGCAGGAGAGAGACAATACGCTTTTCACCAACCACAGTTGACCACTGGTGGAGAGAGTGTCAGAAAACGCCTATGTCAGAAAGGCCCCTTTGCTCTCAGCCGTGCCCTCCATTGCTCTAGACGTGGAAGGCACAAAGCACTGCCTCCATCCTTCAATGGGAGACACGCCATAAACTGTCTTGCCTCCAGCCCTTTACGAAGCTGACAAACAACTCGCTTGCCACAGTCCTGTTACAGCAGACCGGGAACTTCTCATACAAAGGCAGCTCCAATGGCATTTCTTCCCAGCCCTTAACTCGCCGCTTTAGAACTTCCGCTTCTGCCGCCGTTCCACCTTGCCAACCCAGCTCAGACAAAATGCCTACATCTTCCCCTTAAGCAACTGGGCTGAGTCCCACATGATTGTGCCACCATGTGTTAGCAGGAGAGAGACAATACGCTTTTCACCAACCACAGTTGACCACTGGTGGAGAGAGTGTCAGAAAACGACCTATGTCAGAAAGGCCCCTTTGCTCTCAGCCGTGCCCTCCATTGCTCTAGACGTGGAAGGCACAAAGCACTGCCTCCATCCTTCAATGGGAGACACGCCATAAACTGTCTTGCCTCCAGCCCTTTACGAAGCTGACAAACAACTCGCTTGCCACAGTCCTGTTACAGCAGACCGGGAACTTCTCATACAAAGGCAGCTCCAATGGCATTTCTTCCCAGCCCTTAACTCGCCGCTTTAGAACTTCCGCTTCTGCCGCCGTTCCACCTTGCCAACCCAGCTCAGACAAAATGCCTACATCTTCCCCTTAAGCAACTGGGCTGAGTCCCCACATGATTGTGCCACCATGTGTTTAGCAGGAGAGAGACAATACGCTTTTCACCAACCACAGTTGACCACTGGTGGAGAGAGTGTCAGAAAACGCCTATGTCAGAAAGGCCCCTTTGCTCTCAGCCGTGCCCTCCATTGCTCTAGACGTGGAAGGCACAAAGCACTGCCTCCATCCTTCAATGGGAGACACGCCATAAACTGTCTTGCCTCCAGCCCTTTACGAAGCTGACAAACAACTCGCTTGCCACAGTCCTGTTACAGCAGACCGGGAACTTCTCATACAAAGGCAGCTCCAATGGCATTTCTTCCCAGCCCTTAACTCGCCGCTTTAGAACTTCCGCTTCTGCGCCGTTCCACCTTGCCAACCCAGCTCAGACAAAATGCCTACATCTTCCCCTTAAGCAACTGGGCTGAGTCCCACATGATTGTGCCACCATGTGTTTAGCAGGAGAGAGACAATACGCTTTTCACCAACCACAGTTGACCACTGGTGGAGAGAGTGTCAGAAAACGCCTATGTCAGAAAGGCCCCTTTGCTCTCAGCCGTGCCCTCCATTGCTCTAGACGTGGAAGGCACAAAGCACTGCCTCCATCCTTCAATGGGAGACACGCCATAAACTGTCTTGCCTCCAGCCCTTTACGAAGCTGACAAACAACTCGCTTGCCACAGTCCTGTTACAGCAGACCGGGAACTTCTCATACAAAGGCAGCTCCAATGGCATTTCTTCCCAGCCCTTAACTCGCCGCTTTAGAACTTCCGCTTCTGCCGCCGTTCCACCTTGCCAACCCAGCTCAGACAAAATGCCTACATCTTCCCCTTAAGCAACTGGGCTGAGTCCCACATGATTGTGCCACCATGTGTTTAGCAGGAGAGAGACAATACGCTTTTCACCAACCACAGTTGACCACTGGTGGAGAGAGTGTCAGAAAACGCCTATGTCAGAAAGGCCCCTTTGCTCTCAGCCGTGCCCTCCATTGCTCTAGACGTGGAAGGCACAAAGCACTGCCTCCATCCTTCAATGGAGACACGCCATAAACTGTCTTGCCTCCAGCCCTTTACGAAGCTGACAAACAACTCGCTTGCCACAGTCCTGTTACAGCAGACCGGGAACTTCTCATACAAAGGCAGCTCCAATGGCATTTCTTCCCAGCCCTTAACTCGCCGCTTTAGAACTTCCGCTTCTGCCGCCGTTCCACCTTGCCAACCCAGCTCAGACAAAATGCCTACATCTTCCCCTTAAGCAACTGGGCTGAGTCCCACATGATTGTGCCACCATGTGTTTAGCAGGAGAGAGACAATACGCTTTTCACCAACCACAGTTGACCACTGGTGGAGAGAGTGTCAGAAAACGCCTATGTCAGAAAGGCCCCTTTGCTCTCAGCCGTGCCCTCCATTGCTCTAGACGTGGAAGGCACAAAGCACTGCCTCCATCCTTCAATGGGAGACACGCCATAAACTGTCTTGCCTCCAGCCCTTTACGAAGCTGACAAACAACTCGCTTGCCACAGTCCTGTTACAGCAGACCGGGAACTTCTCATACAAAGGCAGCTCCAATGGCATTTCTTCCCAGCCTTAACTCGCCGCTTTAGAACTTCCGCTTCTGCCGCCGTTCCACCTTGCCAACCCAGCTCAGACAAAATGCCTACATCTTCCCCTTAAGCAACTGGGCTGAGTCCACATGATTGTGCCACCATGTGTTTAGCAGGAGAGAGACAATACGCTTTTCACCAACCACAGTTGACCACTGGTGGAGAGAGTGTCAGAAAACGCCTATGTCAGAAAGGCCCCTTTGCTCTCAGCCGTGCCCTCCATTGCTCTAGACGTGGAAGGCACCAAAGCACTGCCTCCATCCTTCAATGGAGACACGCCATAAACTGTCTTGCCTCCAGCCCTTTACGAAGCTGACAAACAACTCGCTTGCCACAGTCCTGTTACAGCAGACCGGGAACTTCTCATACAAAGGCAGCTCCAATGGCATTTCTTCCCAGCCCTTAACTCGCCGCTTTAGAACTTCCGCTTCTGCCGCCGTTCCACCTTGCCAACCCAGCTCAGACAAAATGCCTACATCTTCCCCTTAAGCAACTGGGCTGAGTCCACATGATTGTGCCACCATGTGTTTAGCAGGAGAGAGACAATACGCTTTTCACCAACCACAGTTGACCACTGGTGGAGAGAGTGTCAGAAAACGCCTATGTCAGAAAGGCCCCTTTGCTCTCAGCCGTGCCCTCCATTGCTCTAGACGTGGAAGGCACAAAGCACTGCCTCCATCCTTCAATGGGAGACACGCCATAAACTGTCTTGCCTCCAGCCCTTTACGAAGCTGACAAACAACTCGCTTGCCACAGTCCTGTTACAGCAGACCGGGAACTTCTCATACAAAGGCAGCTCCAATGGCATTTCTTCCCAGCCCTTAACTCGCCGCTTTAGAACTTCCGCTTCTGCCGCCGTTCCACCTTGCCAACCCAGCTCAGACAAAATGCCTACATCTTCCCCTTAAGCAACTGGGCTGAGTCCCACATGATTGTGCCACCATGTGTTTAGCAGGAGAGAGACAATACGCTTTTCACCAACCACAGTTGACCACTGGTGGAGAGAGTGTCAGAAAACGCCTATGTCAGAAAGGCCCCTTTGCTCTCAGCCGTGCCCTCCATTGCTCTAGACGTGGAAGGCACAAAGCACTGCCTCCATCCTTCAATGGGAGACACGCCATAAACTGTCTTGCCTCCAGCCCTTTACGAAGCTGACAAACAACTCGCTTGCCACAGTCCTGTTACAGCAGACCGGAACTTCTCATACAAAGGCAGCTCCAATGGCATTTCTTCCCAGCCCTTAACTCGCCGCTTTAGAACCTTCCGCTTCTGCCGCCGTTCCACCTTGCCAACCCAGCTCAGACAAAATGCCTACATCTTCCCCTTAAGCAACTGGGCTGAGTCCCACATGATTGTGCCACCATGTGTTTAGCAGGAGAGAGACAATACGCTTTTCACCAACCACAGTTGACCACTGGTGGAGAGAGTGTCAGAAAACGCCTATGTCAGAAAGGCCCCTTTGCTCTCAGCCGTGCCCTCCATTGCTCTAGACGTGGAAGGCACAAAGCACTGCCTCCATCCTTCAATGGGAGACACGCCATAAACTGTCTTGCCTCCAGCCCTTTACGAAGCTGACAAACAACTCGCTTGCCACAGTCCTGTTACAGCAGACCGGGAACTTCTCATACAAAGGCAGCTCCAATGGCATTTCTTCCCAGCCCTTAACTCGCCGCTTTAGAACTTCCGCTTCTGCCGCCGTTCCACCTTGCCAACCCAGCTCAGACAAAATGCCTACATCTTCCCCTTAAGCAACTGGGCTGAGTCCCACATGATTGTGCCACCATGTGTTTAGCAGAGAGAGACAATACGCTTTTCACCAACCACAGTTGACCACTGGTGGAGAGAGTGTCAGAAAACGCCTATGTCAGAAAGGCCCCTTTGCTCTCAGCCGTGCCCTCCATTGCTCTAGACGTGGAAGGCACAAAGCACTGCCTCCATCCTTCAATGGGAGACACGCCATAAACTGTCTTGCCTCCAGCCCTTTACGAAGCTGACAAACAACTCGCTTGCCACAGTCCTGTTACAGCAGACCGGGAACTTCTCATACAAAGGCAGCTCCAATGGCATTTCTTCCCAGCCCTTAACTCGCCGCTTAGAACTTCCGCTTCTGCCGCCGTTCCACCTTGCCAACCCAGCTCAGACAAAATGCCTACATCTTCCCTTAAGCAACTGGGCTGAGTCCCACATGATTGTGCCACCATGTGTTTAGCAGGAGAGAGACAATACGCTTTTCACCAACCACAGTTGACCACTGGTGGAGAGAGTGTCAGAAAACGCCTATGTCAGAAAGGCCCCTTTGCTCTCAGCCGTGCCCTCCATTGCTCTAGACGTGGAAGGCACAAAGCACTGCCTCCATCCTTCAATGGGAGACACGCCATAAACTGTCTTGCCTCCAGCCCTTTACGAAGCTGACAAACAACTCGCTTGCCACAGTCCTGTTACAGCAGACCGGGAACTTCTCATACAAAGGCAGCTCCAATGGCATTCTTCCAGCCCTTAACTCGCCGCTTTAGAACTTCGCTTCTGCCGCCGTTCCACCTTGCCAACCCAGCTCAGACAAAATGCCTACATCTTCCCCTTAAGCAACTGGGCTGAGTCCCACATGATTGTGCCACCATGTGTTTAGCAGGAGAGAGACAATACGCTTTTCACCAACCACAGTTGACCACTGGTGGAGAGAGTGTCAGAAAACGCCTATGTCAGAAAGGCCCCTTTGCTCTCAGCCGTGCCCTCCATTGCTCTAGACGTGGAAGGCACAAAGCACTGCCTCCATCCTTCAATGGGAGACACGCCATAAACTGTCTTGCCTCCAGCCCTTTACGAAGCTGACAAACAACTCGCTTGCCACAGTCCTGTTACAGCAGACCGGGAACTTCTCATACAAAGGCAGCTCCAATGGCATTTCTTCCCAGCCCTTAACTCGCCGCTTTAGAACTTCCGCTTCTGCCGCCGTTCCCACCTTGCAACCCAGCTCAGACAAAATGCCTACATCTTCCCTTAAGCAACTGGGCTGAGTCCCACATGATTGTGCCACCATGTGTTTAGCAGGAGAGAGACAATACGCTTTTCACCAACCACAGTGACCACTGGTGGAGAGAGTGTCAGAAAACGCCTATGTCAGAAAGGCCCCTTTGCTCTCAGCCGTGCCCTCCATTGCTCTAGACGTGGAAGGCACAAAGCACTGCCTCCATCCTTCAATGGGAGACACGCCATAAACTGTCTTGCCTCCAGCCCTTTACGAAGCTGACAAACAACTCGCTTGCCACAGTCCTGTTACAGCAGACCGGGAACTTCTCATACAAAGGCAGCTCCAATGGCATTTCTTCCCAGCCCTTAACTCGCCGCTTTAGAACTTCCGCTTCTGCCGCCGTTCCACCTTGCCAACCCAGCTCAGACAAAATGCCTACATCTTCCCCTTAAGCAACTGGGCTGAGTCCCACATGATTGTGCCACCATGTGTTTAGCAGGAGAGAGACAATACGCTTTTCACCAACCACAGTTGACCACTGGTGGAGAGAGTGTCAGAAAACGCCTATGTCAGAAAGGCCCCTTTGCTCTCAGCCGTGCCCTCCATTGCTCTAGACGTGGAAGGCACAAAGCACTGCCTCCATCCTTCAATGGGAGACACGCCATAAACTGTCTTGCCTCCAGCCCTTTACGAAGCTGACAAACAACTCGCTTGCCACAGTCCTGTTACAGCAGACCGGGAACTTCTCATACAAAGGCAGCTCCAATGGCATTTCTTCCCAGCCCTTAACTCGCCGCTTTAGAACTTCCGCTTCTGCCGCCGTTCCACCTTGCCAACCCAGCTCAGACAAAATGCCTACATCTTCCCCTTAAGCAACTGGGCTGAGTCCCACATGATTGTGCCACCATGTGTTTAGCAGGAGAGAGACAATACGCTTTTCACCAACCACAGTTGACCACTGGTGGAGAGAGTGTCAGAAAACGCCTATGTCAGAAAGGCCCCTTTGCTCTCAGCCGTGCCCTCCATTGCTCTAGACGTGGAAGGCACAAAGCACTGCCTCCATCCTTCAATGGGAGACACGCCATAACTGTCTTGCCTCCAGCCCCTTTACGAAGCTGACAAACAACTCGCTTGCCACAGTCCTGTTACAGCAGACCGGGAACTTCTCATACAAAGGCAGCTCCAATGGCATTTCTTCCCAGCCCTTAACTCGCCGCTTTAGAACTTCCGCTTCTGCCGCCGTTCCACCTTGCCAACCCAGCTCAGACAAAATGCCTACATCTTCCCCTTAAGCAACTGGGCTGAGTCCCACATGATTGTGCCACCATGTGTTTAGCAGGAGAGAGACAATACGCTTTTCACCAACCACAGTTGACCACTGGTGGAGAGAGTGTCAGAAAACGCCTATGTCAGAAAGGCCCCTTTGCTCTCAGCCGTGCCCTCCATTGCTCTAGACGTGGAAGGCACAAAGCACTGCCTCCATCCTTCAATGGGAGACACGCCATAAACTGTCTTGCCTCCAGCCCTTTACGAAGCTGACAAACAACTCGCTTGCCACAGTCCTGTTACAGCAGACCGGGAACTTCTCATACAAAGGCAGCTCCAATGGCATTTCTTCCCAGCCCTTAACTCGCCGCTTTAGAACTTCCGCTTCTGCCGCCGTTCCACCTTGCCAACCCAGCTCAGACAAAATGCCTACATCTTCCCCTTAAGCAACTGGCTGAGTCCCACATGATTGTGCCACCATGTGTTTAGCAGGAGAGAGACAATACGCTTTTCACCACCACAGTTGACCACTGGTGGAGAGAGTGTCAGAAAACGCCTATGTCAGAAAGGCCCCTTTGCTCTCAGCCGTGCCCTCCATTGCTCTAGACGTGGAAGGCACAAAGCACTGCCTCCATCCTTCAATGGGAGACACGCCATAAACTGTCTTGCCTCCAGCCCTTTACGAAGCTGACAAACAACTCGCTTGCCACAGTCCTGTTACAGCAGACCGGAACTTCTCATACAAAGGCAGCTCCAATGGCATTTCTTCCCAGCCCTTAACTCGCCGCTTTAGAACTTCCGCTTCTGCCGCCGTTCCACCTTGCCAACCCAGCTCAGACAAAATGCCTACATCTTCCCCTTAAGCAACTGGGCTGAGTCCCACATGATTGTGCCACCATGTGTTTAGCAGGAGAGAGACAATACGCTTTTCACCAACCACAGTTGACCACTGGTGGAGAGAGTGTCAGAAAACGCCTATGTCAGAAAGGCCCCTTTGCTCTCAGCCGTGCCCTCCATTGCTCTAGACGTGGAAGGCACAAAGCACTGCCTCCATCCTTCAATGGGAGACACGCCATAAACTGTCTGCCTCCAGCCCTTTACGAAGCTGACAAACAACTCGCTTGCCACAGTCCTGTTACAGCAGACCGGGAACTTCTCATACAAAGGCAGCTCCAATGGCATTTCTTCCCAGCCCTTAACTCGCCGCTTTAGAACTTCCGCTTCTGCCGCCGTTCCACCTTGCCAACCCAGCTCAGACAAAATGCCTACATCTTCCCCTTAAGCAACTGGGCTGAGTCCCCACATGATTGTGCCACCATGTGTTTAGCAGGAGAGAGACAATACGCTTTTCACCAACCACAGTTGACCACTGGTGGAGAGAGTGTCAGAAAACGCCTATGTCAGAAAGGCCCCTTTGCTCTCAGCCGTGCCCTCCATTGCTCTAGACGTGGAAGGCACAAAGCACTGCCTCCATCCTTCAATGGGAGACACGCCATAAACTGTCTTGCCTCCAGCCCTTTACGAAGCTGACAAACAACTCGCTTGCCACAGTCCTGTTACAGCAGACCGGGAACTTCTCATACAAAGGCAGCTCCAATGGCATTTCTTCCCAGCCCTTAACTCGCCGCTTTAGAACTTCCGCTTCTGCCGCCGTTCCACCTTGCCAACCCAGCTCAGACAAAATGCCTACATCTTCCCCTTAAGCAACTGGGCTGAGTCCACATGATTGTGCCACCATGTGTTTAGCAGGAGAGAGACAATACGCTTTTCACCAACCACAGTTGACCACTGGTGGAGAGAGTGTCAGAAAACGCCTATGTCAGAAAGGCCCCTTTGCTCTCAGCCGTGCCCTCCATTGCTCTAGACGTGGAAGGCACAAAGCACTGCCTCCATCCTTCAATGGGAGACACGCCATAAACTGTCTTGCCTCCAGCCCTTTACGAAGCTGACAAACAACTCGCTTGCCACAGTCCTGTTACAGCAGACCGGGAACTTCTCATACAAAGGCAGCTCCAATGGCATTTCTTCCCAGCCCTTAACTCGCCGCTTTAGAACTTCCGCTTCTGCCGCCGTTCCACCTTGCCAACCCAGCTCAGACAAAATGCCTACATCTTCCCCTTAAGCAACTGGGCTGAGTCCCACATGATTGTGCCACCATGTGTTTAGCAGGAGAGAGACAATACGCTTTTCACCAACCACAGTTGACCACTGGTGGAGAGAGTGTCAGAAAACGCCTATGTCAGAAAGGCCCCTTTGCTCTCAGCCGTGCCCTCCATTGCTCTAGACGTGGAAGGCACAAAGCACTGCCTCCATCCTTCAATGGGAGACACGCCATAAACTGTCTTGCCTCCAGCCCTTTACGAAGCTGACAAACAACTCGCTTGCCACAGTCCTGTTACAGCAGACCGGGAACTTCTCATACAAAGGCAGCTCCAATGGCATTTCTTCCCAGCCCTTAACTCGCCGCTTTAGAACTTCCGCTTCTGCCGCCGTTCCACCTTGCCAACCCAGCTCAGACAAAATGCCTACATCTTCCCCTTAAGCAACTGGGCTGAGTCCCACATGATTGTGCCACCATGTGTTTAGCAGGAGAGAGACAATACGCTTTTCACCAACCACAGTTGACCACTGGTGGAGAGAGTGTCAGAAAACGCCTATGTCAGAAAGGCCCCTTTGCTCTCAGCCGTGCCCTCCATTGCTCTAGACGTGGAAGGCACAAAGCACTGCCTCCATCCTTCAATGGGAGACACGCCATAAACTGTCTTGCCTCCAGCCCTTTACGAAGCTGACAAACAACTCGCTTGCCACAGTCCTGTTACAGCAGACCGGAACTTCTCATACAAAGGCAGCTCCAATGGCATTTCTTCCCAGCCCTTAACTCGCCGCTTTAGAACTTCCGCTTCTGCGCCGTTCCACCTTGCCAACCCAGCTCAGACAAAATGCCTACATCTTCCCCTTAAGCAACTGGGCTGAGTCCCACATGATTGTGCCACCATGTGTTTAGCAGGAGAGAGACAATACGCTTTTCACCAACCACAGTTGACCACTGGTGGAGAGAGTGTCAGAAAACGCCTATGTCAGAAAGGCCCCTTTGCTCTCAGCCGTGCCCTCCATTGCTCTAGACGTGGAAGGCACAAAGCACTGCCTCCATCCTTCAATGGGAGACACGCCATAAACTGTCTTGCCTCCAGCCCTTTACGAAGCTGACAAACAACTCGCTTGCCACAGTCCTGTTACAGCAGACCGGGAACTTCTCATACAAAGGCAGCTCCAATGGCATTTCTTCCCAGCCCTTAACTCGCCGCTTTAGAACTTCCGCTTCTGCCGCCGTTCCACCTTGCCAACCCAGCTCAGACAAAATGCCTACATCTTCCCCTTAAGCAACTGGGCTGAGTCCCACATGATTGTGCCACCATGTGTTTAGCAGGAGAGAGACAATACGCTTTTCACCAACCACAGTTGACCACTGGTGGAGAGAGTGTCAGAAAACGCCTATGTCAGAAAGGCCCCTTTGCTCTCAGCCGTGCCCTCCATTGCTCTAGACGTGGAAGGCACAAAGCACTGCCTCCATCCTTCAATGGGAGACACGCCATAAACTGTCTTGCCTCCAGCCCTTTACGAAGCTGACAAACAACTCGCTTGCACAGTCCTGTTACAGCAGACCGGGAACTTCTCATACAAAGGCAGCTCCAATGGCATTTCTTCCCAGCCCTTAACTCGCCGCTTTAGAACTTCCGCTTCTGCCGCCGTTCCACCTTGCCAACCCAGCTCAGACAAAATGCCTACATCTTCCCCTTAAGCAACTGGGCTGAGTCCCACATGATTGTGCCACCATGTGTTTAGCAGGAGAGAGACAATACGCTTTTCACCAACCACAGTTGACCACTGGTGGAGAGAGTGTCAGAAAACGCCTATGTCAGAAAGGCCCCTTTGCTCTCAGCCGTGCCCTCCATTGCTCTAGACGTGGAAGGCACAAAGCACTGCCTCCATCCTTCAATGGGAGACACGCCATAAACTGTCTTGCCTCCAGCCCTTTACGAAGCTGACAAACAACTCGCTTGCCACAGTCCTGTTACAGCAGACCGGGAACTTCTCATACAAAGGCAGCTCCAATGGCATTTCTTCCCAGCCCTTAACTCGCCGCTTTAGAACTTCCGCTTCTGCCGCCGTTCCACCTTGCCAACCCAGCTCAGACAAAATGCCTACATCTTCCCCTTAAGCAACTGGGCTGAGTCCCACATGATTGTGCCACCATGTGTTTAGCAGGAGAGAGACAATACGCTTTTCACCAACCACAGTTGACCACTGGTGGAGAGAGTGTCAGAAAACGCCTATGTCAGAAAGGCCCCTTTGCTCTCAGCCGTGCCCTCCATTGCTCTAGACGTGGAAGGCACAAAGCACTGCCTCCATCCTTCAATGGGAGACACGCCATAAACTGTCTTGCCTCCAGCCCTTTACGAAGCTGACAAACAACTCGCTTGCCACAGTCCTGTTACAGCAGACCGGGAACTTCTCATACAAAGGCAGCTCCAATGGCATTTCTTCCCAGCCTTAACTCGCCGCTTTAGAACTTCCGCTTCTGCCGCCGTTCCACCTTGCCAACCCAGCTCAGACAAAATGCCTACATCTTCCCCTTAAGCAACTGGGCTGAGTCCCACATGATTGTGCCACCATGTGTTTAGCAGGAGAGAGACAATACGCTTTTCACCAACCACAGTTGACCACTGGTGGAGAGAGTGTCAGAAAACGCCTATGTCAGAAAGGCCCCTTTGCTCTCAGCCGTGCCCTCCATTGCTCTAGACGTGGAAGGCACAAAGCACTGCCTCCATCCTTCAATGGGAGACACGCCATAAACTGTCTTGCCTCCAGCCCTTTACGAAGCTGACAAACAACTCGCTTGCCACAGTCCTGTTACAGCAGACCGGGAACTTCTCATACAAAGGCAGCTCCAATGGCATTTCTTCCCAGCCCTTAACTCGCCGCTTTAGAACTTCCGCTTCTGCCGCCGTTCCACTTGCCAACCCAGCTCAGACAAAATGCCTACATCTTCCCCTTAAGCAACTGGGCTGAGTCCCACATGATTGTGCCACCATGTGTTTAGCAGGAGAGAGACAATACGCTTTTCACCAACCACAGTTGACCACTGGTGGAGAGAGTGTCAGAAAACGCCTATGTCAGAAAGGCCCCTTTGCTCTCAGCCGTGCCCTCCATTGCTCTAGACGTGGAAGGCACAAAGCACTGCCTCCATCCTTCAATGGGAGACACGCCATAAACTGTCTTGCCTCCAGCCCTTTACGAAGCTGACAAACAACTCGCTTGCCACAGTCCTGTTACAGCAGACCGGGAACTTCTCATACAAAGGCAGCTCCAATGGCATTTCTTCCCAGCCCTTAACTCGCCGCTTTAGAACTTCCGCTTCTGCCGCCGTTCCACCTTGCCAACCCAGCTCAGACAAAATGCCTACATCTTCCCCTTAAGCAACTGGGCTGAGTCCCACATGATTGTGCCACCATGTGTTTAGCAGGAGAGAGACAATACGCTTTTCACCAACCACAGTTGACCACTGGTGGAGAGAGTGTCAGAAAACGCCTATGTCAGAAAGGCCCCTTTGCTCTCAGCCGTGCCCTCCATTGCTCTAGACGTGGAAGGCACAAAGCACTGCCTCCATCCTTCAATGGGAGACACGCCATAAACTGTCTTGCCTCCAGCCCTTTACGAAGCTGACAAACAACTCGCTTGCCACAGTCCTGTTACAGCAGACCGGGAACTTCTCATACAAAGGCAGCTCCAATGGCATTTCTTCCCAGCCCTTAACTCGCCGCTTTAGAACTTCCGCTTCTGCCGCCGTTCCACCTTGCCAACCCAGCTCAGACAAAATGCCTACATCTTCCCCTTAAGCAACTGGGCTGAGTCCCACATGATTGTGCCACCATGTGTTTAGCAGGAGAGAGACAATACGCTTTTCACCAACCACAGTTGACCACTGGTGGAGAGAGTGTCAGAAAACGCCTATGTCAGAAAGGCCCTTTGCTCTCAGCCGTGCCCTCCATTGCTCTAGACGTGGAAGGCACAAAGCACTGCCTCCATCCTTCAATGGGAGACACGCCATAAACTGTCTTGCCTCCAGCCTTTACGAAGCTGACAAACAACTCGCTTGCCACAGTCCTGTTACAGCAGACCGGGAACTTCTCATACAAAGGCAGCTCCAATGGCATTTCTTCCCAGCCCTTAACTCGCCGCTTTAGAACTTCCGCTTCTGCCGCCGTTCCACCTTGCCAACCCAGCTCAGACAAAATGCCTACATCTTCCCCTTAAGCAACTGGGCTGAGTCCCACATGATTGTGCCACCATGTGTTTAGCAGGAGAGAGACAATACGCTTTTCACCAACCACAGTTGACCACTGGTGGAGAGAGTGTCAGAAAACGCCTATGTCAGAAAGGCCCCTTTGCTCTCAGCCGTGCCCTCCATTGCTCTAGACGTGGAAGGCACAAAGCACTGCCTCCATCCTTCAATGGGAGACACGCCATAAACTGTCTTGCCTCCAGCCCTTTACGAAGCTGACAAACAACTCGCTTGCCACAGTCCTGTTACAGCAGACCGGGAACTTCTCATACAAAGGCAGCTCCAATGGCATTTCTTCCCAGCCCTTAACTCGCCGCTTTAGAACTTCCGCTTCTGCCGCCGTTCCACCTTGCCAACCCAGCTCAGACAAAATGCCTACATCTTCCCCTTAAGCAACTGGGCTGAGTCCCACATGATTGTGCCACCATGTGTTTAGCAGGAGAGAGACAATACGCTTTTCACCAACCACAGTTGACCACTGGTGGAGAGAGTGTCAGAAAACGCCTATGTCAGAAAGGCCCCTTTGCTCTCAGCCGTGCCCTCCATTGCTCTAGACGTGGAAGGCACAAAGCACTGCCTCCATCCTTCAATGGGAGACACGCCATAAACTGTCTTGCCTCCAGCCCTTTACGAAGCTGACAAACAACTCGCTTGCCACAGTCCTGTTACAGCAGACCGGGAACTTCTCATACAAAGGCAGCTCCAATGGCATTTCTTCCCAGCCCTTAACTCGCCGCTTTAGAACTTCCGCTTCTGCCGCCGTTCCACCTTGCCAACCCAGCTCAGACAAAATGCCTACATCTTCCCCTTAAGCAACTGGGCTGAGTCCCACATGATTGTGCCACCATGTGTTTAGCAGGAGAGAGACAATACGCTTTTCACCAACCACAGTTGACCACTGGTGGAGAGAGTGTCAGAAAACGCCTATGTCAGAAAGGCCCCTTTGCTCTCAGCCGTGCCCTCCATTGCTCTAGACGTGGAAGGCACAAAGCACTGCCTCCATCCTTCAATGGGAGACACGCCATAAACTGTCTTGCCTCCAGCCCTTTACGAAGCTGACAAACAACTCGCTTGCCACAGTCCTGTTACAGCAGACCGGGAACTTCTCATACAAAGGCAGCTCCAATGGCATTTCTTCCCAGCCCTTAACTCGCCGCTTTAGAACTTCCGCTTCTGCCGCCGTTCCACCTTGCCAACCCAGCTCAGACAAAATGCCTACATCTTCCCCTTAAGCAACTGGGCTGAGTCCCACATGATTGTGCCACCATGTGTTTAGCAGGAGAGAGACAATACGCTTTTCACCAACCACAGTTGACCACTGTGGAGAGAGTGTCAGAAAACGCCTATGTCAGAAAGGCCCCTTTGCTCTCAGCCGTGCCCTCCATTGCTCTAGACGTGGAAGGCACAAAGCACTGCCTCCATCCTTCAATGGGAGACACGCCATAAACTGTCTTGCCTCCAGCCCTTTACGAAGCTGACAAACAACTCGCTTGCCACAGTCCCTGTTACAGCAGACCGGGAACTTCTCATACAAAGGCAGCTCCAATGGCATTTCTTCCAGCCCTTAACTCGCCGCTTTAGAACTTCCGCTTCTGCCGCCGTTCCACCTTGCCAACCCAGCTCAGACAAAATGCCTACATCTTCCCCTTAAGCAACTGGGCTGAGTCCCACATGATTGTGCCACCATGTGTTTAGCAGGAGAGAGACAATACGCTTTTCACCAACCACAGTTGACCACTGGTGGAGAGAGTGTCAGAAAACGCCTATGTCAGAAAGGCCCCTTTGCTCTCAGCCGTGCCCTCCATTGCTCTAGACGTGGAAGGCACAAAGCACTGCCTCCATCCTTCAATGGGAGACACGCCATAAACTGTCTTGCCTCAGCCCTTTACGAAGCTGACAAACAACTCGCTTGCCACAGTCCTGTTACAGCAGACCGGGAACTTCTCATACAAAGGCAGCTCCAATGGCATTTCTTCCCAGCCCTTAACTCGCCGCTTTAGAACTTCCGCTTCTGCCGCCGTTCCACCTTGCCAACCCAGCTCAGACAAAATGCCTACATCTTCCCCTTAAGCAACTGGGCTGAGTCCCACATGATTGTGCCACCATGTGTTTAGCAGGAGAGAGACAATACGCTTTTCACCAACCACAGTTGACCACTGGTGGAGAGAGTGTCAGAAAACGCCTATGTCAGAAAGGCCCCTTTGCTCTCAGCCGTGCCCTCCATTGCTCTAGACGTGGAAGGCACAAAGCACTGCCTCCATCCTTCAATGGGAGACACGCCATAAACTGTCTTGCCTCCAGCCCTTTACGAAGCTGACAAACAACTCGCTTGCCACAGTCCTGTTACAGCAGACCGGGAACTTCTCATACAAAGGCAGCTCCAATGGCATTTCTTCCCAGCCCTTAACTCGCCGCTTTAGAACTTCCGCTTCTGCCGCCGTTCCACCTTGCCAACCCAGCTCAGACAAAATGCCTACATCTTCCCCTTAAGCAACTGGGCTGAGTCCCACATGATTGTGCCACCATGTGTTTAGCAGGAGAGAGACAATACGCTTTTCACCAACCACAGTTGACCACTGGTGGAGAGAGTGTCAGAAAACGCCTATGTCAGAAAGGCCCCTTTGCTCTCAGCCGTGCCCTCCATTGCTCTAGACGTGGAAGGCACAAAGCACTGCCTCCATCCTTCAATGGGAGACACGCCATAAACTGTCTTGCCTCCAGCCCTTTACGAAGCTGACAAACAACTCGCTTGCCACAGTCCTGTTACAGCAGACCGGGAACTTCTCATACAAAGGCAGCTCCAATGGCATTTCTTCCCAGCCCTTAACTCGCCGCTTTAGAACTTTCGCTTCTGCCGCCGTTCCACCTTGCCAACCCAGCTCAGACAAAATGCCTACATCTTCCCCTTAAGCAACTGGGCTGAGTCCCACATGATTGTGCCACCATGTGTTTAGCAGGAGAGAGACAATACGCTTTTCACCAACCACAGTTGACCACTGGTGGAGAGAGTGTCAGAAAACGCCTATGTCAGAAAGGCCCCTTTGCTCTCAGCCGTGCCCTCCATTGCTCTAGACGTGGAAGGCACAAAGCACTGCCTCCATCCTTCAATGGAGACACGCCATAAACTGTCTTGCCTCCAGCCCTTTACGAAGCTGACAAACAACTCGCTTGCCACAGTCCTGTTACAGCAGACCGGGAACTTCTCATACAAAGGCAGCTCCAATGGCATTTCTTCCCAGCCCTTAACTCGCCGCTTTAGAACTTCCGCTTCTGCCGCCGTTCCACCTTGCCAACCCAGCTCAGACAAAATGCCTACATCTTCCCCTTAAGCAACTGGGCTGAGTCCCACATGATTGTGCCACCATGTGTTTAGCAGGAGAGAGACAATACGCTTTTCACCAACCACAGTTGACCACTGGTGGAGAGAGTGTCAGAAAACGCCTATGTCAGAAAGGCCCCTTTGCTCTCAGCCGTGCCCTCCATTGCTCTAGACGTGGAAGGCACAAAGCACTGCCTCCATCCTTCAATGGGAGACACGCCATAAACTGTCTTGCCTCCAGCCCTTTACGAAGCTGACAAACAACTCGCTTGCCACAGTCCTGTTACAGCAGACCGGGAACTTCTCATACAAAGGCAGCTCCAATGGCATTTCTTCCCAGCCCTTAACTCGCCGCTTTAGAACTTCCGCTTCTGCCGCCGTTCCACCTTGCCAACCCAGCTCAGACAAAATGCCTACATCTTCCCCTTAAGCAACTGGGCTGAGTCCCACATGATTGTGCCACCATGTGTTTAGCAGGAGAGAGACAATACGCTTTTCACCAACCACAGTTGACCACTGGTGGAGAGAGTGTCAGAAAACGCCTATGTCAGAAAGGCCCCTTTGCTCTCAGCCGTGCCCTCCATTGCTCTAGACGTGGAAGGCACAAAGCACTGCCTCCATCCTTCAATGGGAGACACGCCATAAACTGTCTTGCCTCCAGCCCTTTACGAAGCTGACAAACAACTCGCTTGCCACAGTCCTGTTACAGCAGACCGGGAACTTCTCATACAAAGGCAGCTCCAATGGCATTTCTTCCCAGCCCTTAACTCGCCGCTTTAGAACTTCCGCTTCTGCCGCCGTTCCACCTTGCCAACCCAGCTCAGACAAAATGCCTACATCTTCCCCTTAAGCAACTGGGCTGAGTCCCACATGATTGTGCCACCATGTGTTTAGCAGGAGAGAGACAATACGCTTTTCACCAACCACAGTTGACCACTGGTGGAGAGAGTGTCAGAAAACGCCTATGTCAGAAAGGCCCCTTTGCTCTCAGCCGTGCCCTCCATTGCTCTAGACGTGGAAGGCACAAAGCACTGCCTCCATCCTTCAATGGGAGACACGCCATAAACTGTCTTGCCTCCAGCCCTTTACGAAGCTGACAAACAACTCGCTTGCCACAGTCCTGTTACAGCAGACCGGGAACTTCTCATACAAAGGCAGCTCCAATGGCATTTCTTCCCAGCCCTTAACTCGCCGCTTTAGAACTTCCGCTTCTGCCGCCGTTCCACCTTGCCAACCAGCTCAGACAAAATGCCTACATCTTCCCCTTAAGCAACTGGGCTGAGTCCCACATGATTGTGCCACCATGTGTTTAGCAGGAGAGAGACAATACGCTTTTCACCAACCACAGTTGACCACTGGTGGAGAGAGTGTCAGAAAACGCCTATGTCAGAAAGGCCCCTTTGCTCTCAGCCGTGCCCTCCATTGCTCTAGACGTGGAAGGCACAAAGCACTGCCTCCATCCTTCAATGGGAGACACGCCATAAACTGTCTTGCCTCCAGCCCTTTACGAAGCTGACAAACAACTCGCTTGCCACAGTCCTGTTACAGCAGACCGGGAACTTCTCATACAAAGGCAGCTCCAATGGCATTTCTTCCCAGCCCTTAACTCGCCGCTTTAGAACTTCCGCTTCTGCCGCCGTTCCACCTTGCCAACCCAGCTCAGACAAAATGCCTACATCTTCCCCTTAAGCAACTGGGCTGAGTCCCACATGATTGTGCCACCATGTGTTTAGCAGGAGAGAGACAATACGCTTTTCACCAACCACAGTTGACCACTGGTGGAGAGAGTGTCAGAAAACGCCTATGTCAGAAAGGCCCCTTTGCTCTCAGCCGTGCCCTCCATTGCTCTAGACGTGGAAGGCACAAAGCACTGCCTCCATCCTTCAATGGGAGACACGCCATAAACTGTCTTGCCTCCAGCCCTTTACGAAGCTGACAAACAACTCGCTTGCCACAGTCCTGTTACAGCAGACCGGGAACTTCTCATACAAAGGCAGCTCCAATGGCATTTCTTCCCAGCCCTTAACTCGCCGCTTTAGAACTTCCGCTTCTGCCGCCGTTCCACCTTGCCAACCCAGCTCAGACAAAATGCCTACATCTTCCCCTTAAGCAACTGGGCTGAGTCCCACATGATTGTGCCACCATGTGTTTAGCAGGAGAGAGACAATACGCTTTTCACCAACCACAGTTGACCACTGGTGGAGAGAGTGTCAGAAAACGCCTATGTCAGAAAGGCCCCTTTGCTCTCAGCCGTGCCCTCCATTGCTCTAGACGTGGAAGGCACAAAGCACTGCCTCCATCCTTCAATGGGAGACACGCCATAAACTGTCTTGCCTCCAGCCCTTTACGAAGCTGACAAACAACTCGCTTGCCACAGTCCTGTTACAGCAGACCGGGAACTTCTCATACAAAGGCAGCTCCAGTGGCATTTCTTCCCAGCCCTTAACTCGCCGCTTTAGAACTTCCGCTTCTGCCGCCGTTCCACCTTGCCAACCCAGCTCAGACAAAATGCCTACATCTTCCCCTTAAGCAACTGGGCTGAGTCCCACATGATTGTGCCACCATGTGTTTAGCAGGAGAGAGACAATACGCTTTCACCAACCACAGTTGACCACTGGTGGAGAGAGTGTCAGAAAACGCCTATGTCAGAAAGGCCCCTTTGCTCTCAGCCGTGCCCTCCATTGCTCTAGACGTGGAAGGCACAAAGCACTGCCTCCATCCTTCAATGGGAGACACGCCATAAACTGTCTTGCCTCCAGCCCTTTACGAAGCTGACAAACAACTCGCTTGCCACAGTCCTGTTACAGCAGACCGGGAACTTCTCATACAAAGGCAGCTCCAATGGCATTTCTTCCAGCCCTTAACTCGCCGCTTTAGAACTTCCGCTTCTGCCGCCGTTCCACCTTGCCAACCCAGCTCAGACAAAATGCCTACATCTTCCCCTTAAGCAACTGGGCTGAGTCCCACATGATTGTGCCACCATGTGTTTAGCAGGAGAGAGACAATACGCTTTTCACCAACCACAGTTGACCACTGGTGGAGAGAGTGTCAGAAAACGCCTATGTCAGAAAGGCCCCTTTGCTCTCAGCCGTGCCCTCCATTGCTCTAGACGTGGAAGGCACAAAGCACTGCCTCCATCCTTCAATGGGAGACACGCCATAAACTGTCTTGCCTCCAGCCCTTTACGAAGCTGACAAACAACTCGCTTGCCACAGTCCTGTTACAGCAGACCGGGAACTTCTCATACAAAGGCAGCTCCAATGGCATTTCTTCCCAGCCCTTAACTCGCCGCTTTAGAACTTCCGCTTCTGCCGCCGTTCCACCTTGCCAACCCAGCTCAGACAAAATGCCTACATCTTCCCTTAAGCAACTGGGCTGAGTCCCACATGATTGTGCCACCATGTGTTTAGCAGGAGAGAGACAATACGCTTTTCACCAACCACAGTTGACCACTGGTGGAGAGAGTGTCAGAAAACGCCTATGTCAGAAGGCCCCTTTGCTCTCAGCCGTGCCTCCATTGCTCTAGACGTGGAAGGCACAAAGCACTGCCTCCATCCTTCAATGGAGACCACGCCATAAACTGTCTTGCCTCCAGCCCTTTACGAAGCTGACAAACAACTCGCTTGCCACAGTCCTGTTACAGCAGACCGGGAACTTCTCATACAAAGGCAGCTCCAATGGCATTTCTTCCCAGCCCTTAACTCGCCGCTTTAGAACTTCCGCTTCTGCCGCCGTTCCACCTTGCCAACCCAGCTCAAGACAAAATGCCTACATCTTCCCCTTAAGCAACTGGGCTGAGTCCCACATGATTGTGCCACCATGTGTTTAGCAGGAGAGAGACAATACGCTTTTCACCAACCACAGTTGACCACTGGTGGAGAGAGTGTCAGAAAACGCCTATGTCAGAAAGGCCCCTTTGCTCTCAGCCGTGCCCTCCATTGCTCTAGACGTGGAAGGCACAAAGCACTGCCTCCATCCTTCAATGGGAGACACGCCATAAACTGTCTTGCCTCCAGCCCTTTACGAAGCTGACAAACAACTCGCTTGCCACAGTCCTGTTACAGCAGACCGGGAACTTCTCATACAAAGGCAGCTCCAATGGCATTTCTTCCCAGCCCTTAACTCGCCGCTTAGAACTTCCGCTTCTGCCGCCGTTCCACCTTGCCAACCCAGCTCAGACAAAATGCCTACATCTTCCCCTTAAGCAACTGGGCTGAGTCCCACATGATTGTGCCACCATGTGTTTAGCAGGAGAGAGACAATACGCTTTTCACCAACCACAGTTGACCACTGGTGGAGAGAGTGTCAGAAAACGCCTATGTCAGAAAGGCCCTTTGCTCTCAGCCGTGCCCTCCATTGCTCTAGACGTGGAAGGCACAAAGCACTGCCTCCATCCTTCAATGGGAGACACGCCATAAACTGTCTTGCCTCCAGCCCTTTACGAAGCTGACAAACAACTCGCTTGCCACAGTCCTGTTACAGCAGACCGGGAACTTCTCATACAAAGGCAGCTCCAATGGCATTTCTTCCCAGCCCTTAACTCGCCGCTTTAGAACTTCCGCTTCTGCCGCCGTTCCACCTTGCCAACCCAGCTCAGACAAAATGCCTACATCTTCCCCTTAAGCAACTGGGCTGAGTCCCCACATGATTGTGCCACCATGTGTTTAGCAGGAGAGAGACAATACGCTTTTCACCAACCACAGTTGACCACTGGTGGAGAGAGTGTCAGAAAACGCCTATGTCAGAAAGGCCCCTTTGCTCTCAGCCGTGCCCTCCATTGCTCTAGACGTGGAAGGCACAAAGCACTGCCTCCATCCTTCAATGTGAGACACGCCATAAACTGTCTTGCCTCCAGCCCTTTACGAAGCTGACAAACAGCTCGCTTGCCACAGTCCTGTTACAGCAGACCGGGAACTTCTCATACAAAGGCAGCTCCAGTGGCATTTCTTCCCAGCCCTTAACTCGCCGCTTTAGAACTTCGCTTCTGCGCCGTTCACCTTGCCAACCCAGCTCAGACAAAATGCCTACATCTTCCCCTAAGCAACTGGGCTGAGTCCCACATGATTGTGCCCACCATGTGTTTAGCAGGAGAGAGACAATACGCTTTTCACCAACCACAGTTGACCACTGGTGGAGAGAGTGTCAGAAAACGCCTATGTCAGAAAGGGCCCCTTTGCTCTCAGCCGTGCCCTCCATTGCTCTAGACGTGGAAGGCACAAAGCACTGCCTCCATCCTTCAAAGGGAGACACGCCATAAACTGTCTTGCCTCCAGCCCTTTACGAAGCTGACAAACAACTCGCTTGCCACAGTCCTGTTACAGCAGACCGGGAACTTCTCATACAAAGGCAGCTCCAGTGGCATTTCTTCCCAGCCCTTAACTCGCCGCTTTAGAACTTCCGCTTCTGCCGCCGTTCCACCTTGCCAACCCAGCTCAGACAAAATGCCTACATCTTCCCCTTAAGCAACTGGGCTGAGTCCCACATGATTGTGCCACCATGTGTTTAGCAGGAGAGAGACAATACGCTTTTCACCCAACCACAGTTGACCACTGGTGGAGAGAGTGTCAGAAAACGCCTATGTCAGAAAGGCCCCTTTGCTCTCAGCCGTGCCCTCCATTGCTCTAGACGTGGAAGGCACAAAGCACTGCCTCCATCCTTCAATGGGAGACACGCCATAAACTGTCTTGCCTCCAGCCCTTTACGAAGCTGACAAACAAACTCGCTTGCCACAGTCCTGTTACAGCAGACCGGAACTTCTCATACAAAGGCAGCTCCAATGGCATTTCTTCCCAGCCCTTAACTCGCCGCTTTAGAACTTCGCTTCTGCCGCCGTTCCACCTTGCCAACCCAGCTCAGACAAAATGCCTACATCTTCCCCTTAAGCAACTGGGCTGAGTCCCACATGATTGTGCACCATGTGTTTAGCAGGAGAGAGACAATACGCTTTTCACCAACCACAGTTGACCACTGGTGGAGAGAGTGTCAGAAAACGCCTATGTCAGAAAGGCCCCTTTGCTCTCAGCCGGGCCCTCCATTGCTCTAGACGTGGAAGGCACAAAGCACTGCCTCCATCCTTCAATGGGAGACACGCCATAAACTGTCTTGCCTCCAGCCCTTTACGAAGCTGACAAACAACTCGCTTGCCACAGTCCTGTTACAGCAGACCGGGAACTTCTCATACAAAGGCAGCTCAATGGCATTTCTTCCCAGCCCTTAACTCGCCGCTTTAGAACTTCCGCTTCTGCCGCCGTTCCACCTTGCCAACCCAGCTCAGACAAATGCCTACATCTTCCCCTTAAGCAACTGGGCTGAGTCCCACATGATTGTGCCACCATGTGTTTAGCAGGAGAGAGACAATACGCTTTTCACCAACCACAGTTGACCACTGGTGGAGAGAGTGTCAGAAACGCCTATGTCAGAAAGGCCCCTTTGCTCTCAGCCGTGCCCTCCATTGCTCTAGACGTGGAAGGCACAAAGCACTGCCTCCATCCTTCAATGGGAGACACGCCATAAACTGTCTTGCCTCCAGCCCTTTACGAAGCTGACAAACAACTCGCTTGCCACAGTCCTGTTACAGCAGACCGGGAACTTCTCATACAAAGGCAGCTCCAATGGCATTTCTTCCCAGCCCTTAACTCGCCGCTTTAGAACTTCCGCTTCTGCCGCCGTTCCACCTTGCCAACCCAGCTCAGACAAAATGCCTACATCTTCCCCTTAAGCAACTGGGCTGAGTCCCACATGATTGTGCCACCATGTGTTTAGCAGGAGAGAGACAATACGCTTTTCACCAACCACAGTTGACCACTGGTGGAGAGAGTGTCAGAAAACGCCTATGTCAGAAAGGCCCCTTTGCTCTCAGCCGTGCCCTCCATTGCTCTAGACGTGGAAGGCACAAAGCACTGCCTCATCCTTCATGGAGACACGCCATAAACTGTCTTGCCTCCAGCCCTTTACGAAGCTGACAAACAACTCGCTTGCCACAGTCCTGTTACAGCAGACCGGGAACTTCTCATACAAAGGCAGCTCCAATGGCATTTCTTCCCAGCCCTTAACTCGCCGCTTTAGAACTTCCGCTTCTGCCGCCGTTCCACCTTGCCAACCCAGCTCAGACAAAATGCCTACATCTTCCCCTTAAGCAACTGGGCTGAGTCCCACATGATTGTGCCACCATGTGTTTAGCAGGAGAGAGACAATACGCTTTTCACCAACCACAGTTGACCACTGGTGGAGAGAGTGTCAGAAAACGCCTATGTCAGAAAGGCCCCTTTGCTCTCAGCCGTGCCCTCCATTGCTCTAGACGTGGAAGGCACAAAGCACTGCCTCCATCCTTCAATGGGAGACACGCCATAAACTGTCTTGCCTCCAGCCCTTTACGAAGCTGACAAACAACTCGCTTGCCACAGTCCTGTTACAGCAGACCGGAACTTCTCATACAAAGGCAGCTCCAATGGCATTTCTTCCCAGCCCTTAACTCGCCGCTTTAGAACTTCCGCTTCTGCCGCCGTTCCACCTTGCCAACCCAGCTCAGACAAAATGCCTACATCTTCCCCTTAAGCAACTGGGCTGAGTCCCACATGATTGTGCCACCATGTGTTTAGCAGGAGAGAGACAATACGCTTTTCACCAACCACAGTTGACCACTGGTGGAGAGAGTGTCAGAAAACGCCTATGTCAGAAAGGCCCCTTTGCTCTCAGCCGTGCCCTCCATTGCTCTAGACGTGGAAGGCACAAAGCACTGCCTCCATCCTTCAATGGGAGACACGCCATAAACTGTCTTGCCTCCAGCCCTTTACGAAGCTGACAAACAACTCGCTTGCCACAGTCCTGTTACAGCAGACCGGGAACTTCTCATACAAAGGCAGCTCCAATGGCATTTTCTTCCCAGCCCTTAACTCGCCGCTTTTAGAACTTCCGCTTCTGCCGCCGTTCACCTTGCCAACCCAGCTCAGACAAAATGCCTACATCTTCCCCTTAAGCAAATGGGCTGAGTCCCACATGATTGTGCCACCATGTGTTTAGCAGGAGAGAGACAATACGCTTTTCACCAACCACAGTTGACCACTGGTGGAGAGAGTGTCAGAAAACGCCTATGTCAGAAAGGCCCCTTTGCTCTCAGCCGTGCCCTCCATTGCTCTAGACGTGGAAGGCACAAAGCACTGCCTCCATCCTTCAATGGGAGACACGCCATAAACTGTCTTGCCTCCAGCCCTTTACGAAGCTGACAAACAACTCGCTTGCCACAGTCCTGTTACAGCAGACCGGGAACTTCTCATACAAAGGCAGCTCCAATGGCATTTCTTCCCAGCCCTTAACTCGCCGCTTTAGAACTTCCGCTTCTGCCGCCGTTCCACCTTGCAACCCAGCTCAGACAAAATGCCTACATCTTCCCCTTAAGCAACTGGGCTGAGTCCCACATGATTGTGCCACCATGTGTTTAGCAGGAGAGAGACAATACGCTTTTCACCAACCACAGTTGACCACTGGTGGAGAGAGTGTCAGAAAACGCCTATGTCAGAAAGGCCCCTTTGCTCTCAGCCGTGCCCTCCATTGCTCTAGACGTGGAAGGCACAAAGCACTGCCTCCATCCTTCAATGGGAGACACGCCATAAACTGTCTTGCCTCCAGCCCTTTACGAAGCTGACAAACAACTCGCTTGCCACAGTCCTGTTACAGCAGACCGGGAACTTCTCATACAAAGGCAGCTCCAATGGCATTTCTTCCCAGCCCTTAACTCGCCGCTTTAGAACTTCCGCTTCTGCCGCCGTTCCACCTTGCCAACCCAGCTCAGACAAAATGCCTACATCTTCCCCTTAAGCAACTGGGCTGAGTCCCACATGATTGTGCCACCATGTGTTTAGCAGGAGAGAGACAATACGCTTTTCACCAACCACAGTTGACCACTGGTGGAGAGAGTGTCAGAAAAACGCCTATGTCAGAAAGGCCCCTTTGCTCTCAGCCGTGCCCTCCATTGCTCTAGACGTGGAAGGCACAAAGCACTGCCTCCATCCTTCAATGGGAGACACGCCATAAACTGTCTTGCCTCCAGCCCTTTACGAAGCTGACAAACAACTCGCTTGCCACAGTCCTGTTACAGCAGACCGGGAACTTCTCATACAAAGGCAGCTCCAATGGCATTTCTTTCCCAGCCCTTAACTCGCCGCTTTAGAACTTCCGCTTCTGCCGCCGTTCACCTTGCCAACCCAGCTCAGACAAAATGCCTACATCTTCCCCTTAAGCAACTGGGCTGAGTCCCACATGATTGTGCCACCATGTGTTTAGCAGGAGAGAGACAATACGCTTTTCACCAACCACAGTTGACCACTGGTGGAGAGTAGTGTCAGAAACGCCTATGTCAGAAAGCCCCTTTGCTCTCAGCCGTGCCCTCCATTGCTCTAGACGTGGAAGGGCACAAAGCCTGCCTCCATCCTTCAATGGGAGACACGCCATAAACAGTCTTGCCTCCAGCCCTTTACGAAGCTGACAAACAACTCGCTTGCCACAGTCCTGTTACAGCAGACCGGGAACTTCTCATACAAAGGCAGCTCCAAGTGGCATTTCTTCCCAGCCCTTAACTCGCCGCTTTAGAACTTCCGCTTCTGCCGCCGTTCCACCTTGCCAACCCAGCTCAGACAAAATGCCTACATCTTCCCCTTAAGCAACTGGGCTGAGTCCCACATGATTGTGCCACCATGTGTTTAGCAGGAGAGAGACAATACGCTTTTCACCAACCACAGTTGACCACTGTGAGAGAGTGTCAGAAAACGCCTAGTCAGAAAGGCCCCTTTGCTCTCAGCCGTGCCCTCCATTGCTCTAGACGTGGAAGGCACAAAGCACTGCCTCCATCCTCAATGGGAGACTCGCCATAAACTGTCTTGCCTCCAGCCCTTTTACGAAGCTGACAAACAACTCGCTTGCCACAGTCCTGTTACAGCAGACCGGGAACTTCTCATACAAAGGCAGCTCCAATGGCATTTCTTCCCAGCCCTTAACTCGCCGCTTTAGAACTTCCGCTTCTGCCGCCGTTCACCTGCCAACCCAGCTCAGACAAAATGCCTACATCTTCCCCTTAAGCAACTGGCTGAGTCCCACATGATTGTGCCACCATGTGTTTAGCAGGAGAGAGACAATACGCTTTTCACCAACCACAGTTACCACTGGTGGAGAGAGTGTCCAGAAAACGCCTATGTCAGAAAGGCCCCTTTGCTCTCAGCCGTGCCCTCCATTGCTCTAGACGTGGAAGGCACAAAGCACTGCCTCCATCCTTCAATGGGAGACACGCCATAAACTGTCTTGCCTCCAGCCCTTTACGAAGCTGACAAACAACCCGCTTGCCACAGTCCTGTTACAGCAGACCGGGAACTTCTCATACAAAGGCAGCTCCAATGGCATTTCTTCCAGCCCTTAACTCGCCGCTTTAGAACTTCCGCTTCTGCCGCCGTCCACTTGCCAACCCAGCTCAGACAAAATGCCTACATCTTCCCCTTATAGCCAACTGGGCTGAGTCCCACATGATTGTGCCAAAAAAAATTTAGCAGGAGAGAGACAATA
>NW_027224757.1:0-17500 GCF_041296235.1 Equus asinus
AAAAAGGTACCCTCTGAAACTGAGGAAGCAGGGCAACAGTGCCTAGCTCAGGTGACAATCTTTAAGCAAAAGAAACACACAAGGGCGTGGGGAGCTGGCGAAAAGGCAACACTGAGAAATCCAGCCTCTGAAACGGACGAAGATGGGCAACAGAGGCTAGCTCAGGTGGCAATCTTTAAGCAAAAAAATAAGATAAAAAAATACAATGGCGAGGAGACCCGGTCAAAAGCAACCTGAAAAAGGTACCCTCTGAAACTGAGGAAGCAGGGCAACAGTGCCTAGCTCAGGTGACAATCTTTAAGCAAAAGAAACACACAAGGGCGTGGGGAGCTGGCGAAAAGGCAACACTGAGAAATCCAGCCTCTGAAACGGACGAAGATGGGCCAACAGAGGCTAGCTCAGGTGGCAATCTTTAAGCAAAAGAAACACACAAGGGCGTGGAGACCTGGGGAAAAAGCAACACGGAGAAATCCACCCTCTGAAACTGAGGAAGATGGGCAAGAGAGGCTACCTCAGGTGGCAATCCTTAAGCAAAAACAAAGCACAAAGGCGTGGAGCCCTGGGGACAAAGCAACTCTGAAATATCTACCTCTGAAACTGAGGAACATGGCCAAGAGAGGCTAGCTCAGGTGGCAATCGTTAAGCAAAAACAAAACACAAAGGCGTGGAGACCTGGGAAAAAGCAACCCTGAAATATCTACCCTCTGAAACTGAGGAAGATGGGCAAGAGAGGCTGGCTTCAGGTGGCAATCTTTAAGCAAAAGAAACACACAAGGGCGTGGGGAGCTGGGGAAAAGGCAACACTGAGAAATCCACCCTCTGAAACGGACGAAGATGGGCAACAGAGGCTACCTCAGGTGGCAATCGTTAAGCAAAAGAAACACACAAGGGCGTGGAGGCCTGGGGAAAAAGCAACACGGAGAAATCCACCCTCTGAAACTGAGGAACATGGGCAAAAGAAGCTAGCTCAGGTTGCAACCTTTAAGCAGAAGAAAAACACAAGGGCGTGCAGACCTGGCAAAAAAGCAACAGTGAGAAATCTACCCTCTGAAACCGACGAAGATGGACAACAGAGGCTAGCTCAGGTGGCAATTTTTAAGGAAAAATAAAAGGAAGTGCGTGGAGACCTGGGGAAAAAGCAACACGGAGAAATCTACCCTCTAGAACTGAGAAAGAAGCGCAACAGAGGCTAGCTCAGGTGGCAATCTTTAAGCAAAAAAAATAAAATAAAAAAATACAATGGCGAGGAGACCCGGTCAAAAAGCAACCCTGAAAAAGGTACCCTCTGAAACTGAGGAAGCAGGGCAACAGTGCCTAGCTCAGGTGACAATCTTTAAGCAAAAGAAACACACAAGGGCGTGGGGAGCTGGCGAAAAGGCAACACTGAGAAATCCAGCCTCTGAAACTGAGGAAGATGGGCAACAGAGGCTAGCTCAGGTGGCAATCTTTAAGCAAAAGAAACACACAGGGGCGTGGAGACCTGGGGAAAAAGCAACACGGAGAAATCCACCCTCTGAAACTGAGGAAGATGGGCAAGAGAGGCTACCTCAGGTGGCAATCCTTAAGCAAAAACAAAGCACAAAGGCGTGGAGCCCTGGGGACAAAGCAACCTGAAATATCTACCCTCTGAAACTGAGGAACATGGGCAAGAGAGGCTAGCTCAGGTGGCAATCGTTAAGCAAAAACAAAACACAAAGGCGTGGGACCTGGGAAAAAAGCAACCCTGAAATATCTACCCTCTGAAACTGAGGAAGATGGGCAAGAGAGGCTGGCTTCAGGTGGCAATCTTTAAGCAAAAGAAACACACAAGGGCGTGGGGAGCTGGGGAAAAGGCAACACTGAGAAATCCACCCTCTGAAACGGACGAAGATGGGCAACAGAGGCTACCTCAGGTGGCAATCGTTAAGCAAAAGAAACACACAAGGGCGTGGAGGCCTGGGGAAAAAGCAACACGGAGAAATCCACCCTCTGAAACTGAGGAACATGGGCAAAAGAAGCTAGCTCAGGTTGCAACCTTTAAGCAGAAGAAAAACACAAGGGCGTGCAGACCTGGCAAAAAAGCAACAGTGAGAAATCTACCCTCTGAAACCGACGAAGATGGACAACAGAGGCTAGCTCAGGTGGCAATTTTTAAGGAAAAATAAAAGGAAGTGCGTGGAGACCTGGGGAAAAAGCAACACGGAGAAATCTACCCTCTAGAACTGAGAAAGAAGCGCAACAGAGGCTAGCTCAGGTGGCAATCTTTAAGCAAAAAAAATAAAATAAAAAAAAACAATGGCGAGGAGACCCGGTCAAAAAGCAACCCTGAAAAAGGTACCCTCTGAAACTGAGGAAGCAGGGCAACAGTGCCTAGCTCAGGTGACAATCTTTAAGCAAAAGAAACACACAAGGGCGTGGGGAGCTGGCGAAAAGGCAACACTGAGAAATCCAGCCTCTGAAACGGACGAAGATGGGCAACAGAGGCTAGCTCAGGTGGCAATCTTTAAGCAAAAAAAATAAGATAAAAAAATACAATGGCGAGGAGACCCGGTCAAAAAGCAACCCTGAAAAAGGTACCCTCTGAAACTGAGGAAGCAGGGCAACAGTGCCTAGCTCAGGTGACAATCTTTAAGCAAAAGAAACACACAAGGGCGTGGGGAGCTGGCGAAAAGGCAACACTGAGAAATCCAGCCTCTGAAACGGACGAAGATGGGCAACAGAGGCTAGCTCAGGTGGCAATCTTTAAGCAAAAGAAACACACAAGGGCGTGGAGACCTGGGGAAAAAGCAACACGGAGAAATCCACCCTCTGAAACTGAGGAAGATGGGCAAGAGAGGCTACCTCAGGTGGCAATCCTTAAGCAAAAACAAAGCACAAAGGCGTGGAGCCCTGGGGACAAAGCAACTCTGAAATATCTACCCTCTGAAACTGAGGAACATGGGCAAGAGAGGCTAGCTCAGGTGGCAATCGTTAAGCAAAAACAAAACACAAAGGCGTGGAGACCTGGGGAAAAAGCAACCCTGAAATATCTACCCTCTGAAACTGAGGAAGATGGGCAAGAGAGGCTGGCTTCAGGTGGCAATCTTTAAGCAAAAGAAACACACAAGGGCGTGGGGAGCTGGGGAAAAGGCAACACTGAGAAATCCACCCTCTGAAACGGACGAAGATGGGCAACAGAGGCTACCTCAGGTGGCAATCGTTAAGCAAAAGAAACACACAAGGGCGTGGAGGCCTGGGGAAAAAGCAACACGGAGAAATCCACCCTCTGAAACTGAGGAACATGGGCAAAAGAAGCTAGCTCAGGTTGCAACCTTTAAGCAGAAGAAAAACACAAGGGCGTGCAGACCTGGCAAAAAAGCAACAGTGAGAAATCTACCCTCTGAAACCGACGAAGATGGACAACAGAGGCTAGCTCAGGTGGCAATTTTTAAGGAAAAATAAAAGGAAGTGCGTGGAGACCTGGGGAAAAAGCAACACGGAGAAATCTACCCTCTAGAACTGAGAAAGAAGCGCAACAGAGGCTAGCTCAGGTGGCAATCTTTAAGCAAAAAAAATAAAATAAAAAAATACAATGGCGAGGAGACCCGGTCAAAAAGCAACCCTGAAAAAGGTACCCTCTGAAACTGAGGAAGCAGGGCAACAGTGCCTAGCTCAGGTGACAATCTTTAAGCAAAAGAAACACACAAGGGCGTGGGGAGCTGGCGAAAAGGCAACACTGAGAAATCCAGCCTCTGAAACTGAGGAAGATGGGCAACAGAGGCTAGCTCAGGTGGCAATCTTTAAGCAAAAGAAACACACAGGGGCGTGGAGACCTGGGGAAAAAGCAACACGGAGAAATCCACCCTCTGAAACTGAGGAAGATGGGCAAGAGAGGCTACCTCAGGTGGCAATCCTTAAGCAAAAACAAAGCACAAAGGCGTGGAGCCCTGGGGACAAAGCAACCCTGAAATATCTACCCTCTGAAACTGAGGAACATGGGCAAGAGAGGCTAGCTCAGGTGGCAATCGTTAAGCAAAAACAAAACACAAAGGCGTGGGGACCTGGGGAAAAAGCAACCCTGAAATATCTACCCTCTGAAACTGAGGAAGATGGGCAAGAGAGGCTGGCTTCAGGTGGCAATCTTTAAGCAAAAGAAACACACAAGGGCGTGGGGAGCTGGGGAAAAGGCAACACTGAGAAATCCACCCTCTGAAACGGACGAAGATGGGCAACAGAGGCTACCTCAGGTGGCAATCGTTAAGCAAAAGAAACACACAAGGGCGTGGAGGCCTGGGGAAAAAGCAACACGGAGAAATCCACCCTCTGAAACTGAGGAACATGGGCAAAAGAAGCTAGCTCAGGTTGCAACCTTTAAGCAGAAGAAAAACACAAGGGCGTGCAGACCTGGCAAAAAAGCAACAGTGAGAAATCTACCCTCTGAAACCGACGAAGATGGACAACAGAGGCTAGCTCAGGTGGCAATTTTTAAGGAAAAATAAAAGGAAGTGCGTGGAGACCTGGGGAAAAAGCAACACGGAGAAATCTACCCTCTAGAACTGAGAAAGAAGCGCAACAGAGGCTAGCTCAGGTGGCAATCTTTAAGCAAAAAAAATAAAATAAAAAATACAATGGCGAGGAGACCCGGTCAAAAAGCAACCCTGAAAAAGGTACCCTCTGAAACTGAGGAAGCAGGGCAACAGTGCCTAGCTCAGGTGACAATCTTTAAGCAAAAGAAACACACAAGGGCGTGGGGAGCTGGCGAAAAGGCAACACTGAGAAATCCAGCCTCTGAAACGGACGAAGATGGGCAACAGAGGCTAGCTCAGGTGGCAATCTTTAAGCAAAAGAAACACACAAGGGCGTGGAGACCTGGGGAAACAGCAACACGGAGAAATCCACCCTCTGAAACTGAGGAAGATGGGCAAGAGAGGCTACCTCAGGTGGCAATCCTTAAGCAAAAACAAAGCACAAAGGCGTGGAGCCCTGGGGAAAAAGCAACCCTGAAATATCTACCCTCTGAAACTGAGGAAGATGGGCAAGAGAGGCTGGCTTCAGGTGGCAATCTTTAAGCAAAAGAAACACACAAGGGCGTGGGGAGCTGGGGAAAAGGCAACACTGAGAAATCCACCCTCTGAAAAGGACGAAGATGGGCAACAGAGGCTAGCTCAGGTGGCAATCGTTAAGCAAAAGAAACACACAAGGGCGTGGAGGCCTGGGGAAAAAGCAACACGGAGAAATCCACCCTCTGAAACTGAGGAACATGGGCAAAAGAAGCTAGCTCAGGTTGCAACCTTTAAGCAGAAGAAAAACACAAGGGCGTGCAGACCTGGCAAAAAAGCAACAGTGAGAAATCTACCCTCTGAAACCGACGAAGATGGACAACAGAGGCTAGCTCAGGTGGCAATTTTTAAGGAAAAATAAAAGGAAGTGCGTGGAGACCTGGGGAAAAAGCAACACGGAGAAATCTACCCTCTAGAACTGAGAAAGAAGCGCAACAGAGGCTAGCTCAGGTGGCAATCTTTAAGCAAAAAGAATAAAATAAAAAAATACAATGGCGAGGAGACCCGGTCAAAAAGCAACCCTGAAAAAGGTACCCTCTGAAACTGAGGAAGCAGGGCAACAGTGCCTAGCTCAGGTGACAATCTTTAAGCAAAAGAAACACACAAGGGCGTGGGGAGCTGGCGAAAAGGCAACACTGAGAAATCCACCCTCTGAAACGGACGAAGATGGGCAACAGAGGCTACCTCAGGTGGCAATCGTTAAGCCAAAGAAACACACAAGGGTGTGGAGACCTGGGGAAAAAGCAACACGGAGAAATCCACCCTCTGAAACTGACGAACATGGGCAAAAGAAGCTAGCTCAGGTTGCAGCCTTCAAGCAGAAAAAAAAAAGACGCAAGGGCGTGGAGAGCTGGCGAAAAAGCAACACGGAGAAATCTACCCTCTGAAACCGAAGAAGATGGGCAACAGAGGCTAGCTCAGGTGGCAATCTTTAAGCAAAAAAAATAAAATAAAAAAATACAATGGCGAGGAGACCCGGTCAAAAAGCAACCCTGAAAAAGGTACCCTCTGAAACTGAGGAAGCAGCGCAACAGTGCCTAGCTCAGGTGACAATCTTTAAGCAAAAAAAAAAAACAAAAAACAAAAAACAAAAAACAAAACCCACAATGGAGTGGAGACCCGGGGGAAATCAACACTGAAAAATACAAAAAGAATGGAAGACCAATAGACAGAGCAGGCACTTTCACCTGGGGTGGAGGAGGTACGCATGGATGACCGATAAGCGCATGAAAAGATGTGAGCTGTTCCCTGGAAAAGCAAGTGAGAAAATTAGAGGGAGACATTGTGGGGACACATGGGTGAGACTGCCTTCTTCCAAATACCGGAACAGGATCAAACTGCTAGTCAGGTCGCGGAGAAGCCAAGTCAGTCACTCACGCCTCACTGGTGGTGAAGGGAAACGGTATGGCCTCTGTGAAAAAGGGCGTGGCGGGTTCCAAAACTGACACGCCGCGGAAACAACCACCGAAAGTGGCAACCTACATAAGCCTTTGGTGTATCTTGCCTCCTAAGAGCGTCTGTATGTAGCTGGAGCCTTGGGTCGTTAAGGCTTCCACAGTGATCTGTGGTGGGTGGGTGGGGGGGGGGGGGCCTTGGGCCTTGGGGGTCTCCGCTGGACCTCCAGGAAGTCAGCTTTTGTGGAGTCCCGTGAGTCCTTCCAGGGAGGGAGGCATCCAACCCGAGGGTGGTCTGGAGGGCACCACTCCCACCACTCCCGGGGGCTGGGGCGGGGGGCGGGGTGGGGGCTGCGGCCACGTTCCTGTTCATTCACACAGAATCCGGGGCATGAATGTTCTTAGCAGCTCTGTTCCACACAGCCCCACACTGGAAACCACACAGACGTCCTGCGAGTCCCATCCCTTGCTCATGTCGCCGGGGCTCCGGAGGAGGGCCACTCTGTAAAAGCGGCCGCCAGATGGCGCCCAACGACCGGCGCGGAGGGGTCAGCGGGAGGGAACCGGGTCACCAGCCAGCGAGAGTGCACAGCCTGAGCCCACCGCCGGGTCAGGTCTCTCTCTGTCTCTGTCTCTGTCTCTGTCTCTGTCTCTCTCTGTCTCTGTCTCTGTCTCTGTCTCTCTCTGTCTCTCTCTCTCTCTCTTTCTCTCTGGGCCCGCTTGGGGCGGCCGGGAGGTCACCACGTGAGGCCCCAGGGTGTCCACCTCGGAGCTCCCAGGCAGCACAGGGCAACCCTGGGCGCAGAAGGAGGTGTTGGAAAATCGGCGGGGAGGGGGGTGGGGTGGGTGGGCTTGCCAGGAAGGGGACAGACTCCCCACGTGACTTCTGGGCCGGGCCGGGCGCGGGGCTGCCGGCTGGCTGACGCGGACAGAGGTGGAAAAGTCCCCGGAGATGCCACGGGGCAGGCCGGGGCTGCCGGCCCCCGCTTCCCGGAGCGGCCCGAGCACTTCCCGGGCTCCCGGGAGGACTTAGAAAATCACGGCGGGGTGGGGGGTGGGGGTCGCTGTCAAACCGAAACCATGCACGTCATCAGAGAAGGACCGTGACGACGGAGGAATTGTCCGCAGTCTGTCAGGAATTGTGTGCAGCCTGTCACTTCCGGCCCAGAGGGTCTCTCTAAGGCAGACGGACAGACAGAGCCCACAAGTCGTAGAGGAAAGGACCGAGCCGCTTGGCCGCGGAAAAGTTTACAACACAAAACAGGTCTCCCTCCGCACGGGGCCACAGCAAAGCCCAAAGACGACACACGGGGGGGAGCATGGGTGCAGATGCACGTGTGGTGATAAGAATATGGATTTCAGCAGGGCTTCCCGTCCTCATCAACAAGCAGAAGCACCCAAATGGTGGGGGTTGGGGGGCAGAGACCTCACAGCCATTCCCTCCACAAATCGAGTTCCCCGGGACATCCTCACAGCGCCGTGCTGTGAGTGTGTGTGGGTGTTTAAAATGGAGTAAATGTGGACGTGGAACTGCTCCGTGAAACCAAAATAACAACAGTCGTAGATCTTCTTTGGTCATTTAGAAAATTCTTTTTTTTTTTTTTTTCCCCAGCGGTGCACGTATTTCCCTTCCAAAAAAGAAGAACGGGAAAGGAGATGTTAAAGGCAAGCAGAGAGAGGAAAACTGTTGCAAAACAAAAGCTGAGCTCCCGTCCGAGGGAGGCCTCCTCCATTGGAGGCCTAGGAAATCATTCTGACAAAATGGAGGATCTCTGTCTTTGGTGTCGATTCCCTCAGAGGTCAAGAGAAACCTTTTCCAATGTCTTTATCAGGAGGAGACTAGAAGTTAGAGAAAAGTATCCTTTCGGGAGTGAGAAAAACAAATTCTGATTTTGCATCAGCTTCCCTCCGATCTTGAAACTCATTGACTTGATTCCATTCTGTCGACGGAAATAATCCGGAACCAATCTATCCGTGAAAATCGGGGTGCGTTTATTCTGAGCTAAAATGTGAGGACTGTGGCCCGGGGCCTTTCTTCCCGAAGGAAGAGAGGGTGCCCGGGAAGTGGGGTGTACAGAGTGCTTCTAGACCCCCAGAGAGGACGTTTCACATAGGATCGAAAGGTCCCTTGGATGATAGTCGCGAGACTGCTCTGTCGGCACAGCGATCGACAGACACTGCTGGGTGGCAGGTCGGTTGTCTGGGCCTGGGTGGTCACAGGGGAGCCGGATGGTCAAAGGTGAGCGCAACCATCCGCTCCTAGCCTAAGGAAAGATGCCTCTCCTTAAGGAAAGGCCCGAGCACGGGGAAGCTGCTCCTTTCCCTTAAGGGCATTGGTTCTTGCCGTAGGAAATGTGTAAAGCGGATCTACGATGCGATGCGTGCTCGACGGCCACGTCAGGCCCTTTTCGAAAAACACTGTCAGGCCGAATTAGGCCGACACCCAATGGCTTCCTCATAGACTCCCATAGATCCTATCGCTCGCCATTTCTATCTGTCCACTCGTTCCAATTTTAGGCCACTTGACCACGAACAGGCCTTTTTCTCAGATTATTTTCCCCGTGAAACTTTGATCACCTTTTCACAGACAAAACGATCTTTACTTTTTAGGCCCTCTTGCCTGAAGGCAGCCATCTCACTTTCCTTGAACACAAAGATGTTTCCCATATTCACTTTTAGTGGCTTTTTGTTTTGTTTTGTTTTGTTTTGAGGACGATGAGCCCTGAGCTAACTGCTGCCAATCCTCCTCTTTTTGCCGAGGAAGGCTGGCCCTGAGCTCACCTCCGTGCCCATCTTCCTCTATTTCATATGTGGGACGCCTACCACCACGTGGCTCGCCCAGCGGTGCCACGTCCACCCCCGGGATCCGAACTGGCGAACCCCGGGCCGGCGAAGCGGAACAGGCACACTTAACCAGCGCGCCACCGGGCCGGCCTAGTGGCTTTCATCGCATTTGTTAAGTAGATTTTTTAACCCTCACGAACCTTAATTTTGGTGAAAACTAAGAAGCCAGCAATTAGGAACTGTCCTTCCCATGAGCATTCCGTCGCTTGGCCAATGTCTAAACACTTGGCCACTTTTAGAAACATGGGATTTCATAGGTTTATCTTTTCCTTCGCTTTATTTGATTTCATCTCACTTTAGTTTTTGGGTGAGGAAGATCGGCCCTCACAGAGCTAACGCCTGTTGCCAATCTTCCGTTTTTGTTTTCTTTTCCCCCCCTCCCGATTTTTCTCCCCCAATCCCCCCCATGACATAGTTGTCTATCTTAGTTGAGGGCCCTTCCAGTTGTGGCATGTGGGACGCCGCCTCCACACGGCCCGACGAGCGGTGCCGTGTCCGTGCCGTGCCCGGGATCTGAACCGGCAAAACCCTGGGCCGCCGAAGGGGAGCTTGTGAACTTAACCACTCGGCCACGGGGCCGCCCCCGTCCGTGGACTTTTTTATCACCTGATTTCACCTCGCAAAACTTCAAAGCTTCAAGTTATCAGAGAGGTTTGGGAAGTTGTTTTTATTAATTTAATTAATTTATTTTTCGAGGAAGACGAGCCCCGAGCTGACACCTGCTGCCAATTCTCCTCTTTTTGCCCCGGGAGAGTGGTCCCGAGCTAACATCCGTGCCCATCCCCCTCCCCTTGATAGGCGGGACGCTGACCACAGCGTGGCTCGCCAAGCGGCGCCACGTCCGCACCCCGGATCCGAACCTGCGAACCCCTGGCTGACAAAACGGAACGTGCGAACTTAACCGCTGTGCCGCCGGGCTGGCCCTTCGGGAAGTTATTTTCAGGACACGGGCCATAAACTAGAATCACCGCTACAGGTTTATCGGAGCGACATCAGCGTTCGTGGTGGATTGAGTCGTCCCCTCTGTCTCTCCCCTCCAGGGCACAACCAAAGGGACGTCTATCGACCCACCCACCAAGGATTCCCCCCCCCCCCCGCACGGCACAGCAGGATGCCTGAGAGATCCACGCAGCCCTACAGCGGCAAGTCACATTCGCACAGTCAAAATTCAATGGCAGAGACAAAACGTTAAGGTCAGTGAGAGGGAAGAGAATAACCGGCCCAGGAGCAACGGTGTGAAGAACACGGAGAAGACGGGTCCTAGACGCCGGGGTCCCCGGAGCAGCGATTTCATCAGAGGCCCGCAAACGTCCACGATCTCCACACCACGTTTATGGCCGACTGCGTGCGTGGGTCCTTTGGAATCGACCAGGCTACCGTCCGGGCCACTTTGGGACATCGTGTCCAGCTGCCCCGAGCGGTGGAGCTGTCGTTCAAGTGTAAGATGGGGCCCGTCCGGGGAGAGAATGGGGACGGGGAAAGGGAGGCCGCGGGAAGTCACAGAGTCTGAGGTGTTCGGGGGAGACTGACTCTTCTGAAGTGGAGGTGGTAGAAGGAGAGCAGCAGGATTTTTGGATTTTTGTTCCCTCTGTTAGGTATCTGGGTCCGGAGGAGAGTGGGGCGGGGGGGGGGGGGGGCGGGTGGTGGTGGTGGTGGTGGGTGTGAGGCTGAGGCGGGGCTGGTGTTTCCTTTCCGAGTCAGGTGGAAGAGCTCCTCCAGTGGAGGTTTTTAGACAAGGGGTCTGGTCTGGCAGGATGGGAGGTTGCGGGTTGAGCCACAGGGGAATCTGTCGTAGCTCAGACTCGGGCCTTTGAAGAAATAGACAGAGAGAGGAGTTTTGCTCTGTCTGTCACCGCAGCCGGCACCTCAGGAGCAACAACAGGAGGCTTCCCGAATGAGTGAAGGGGCAGGAGCCAGCGTGCCCCGTGCCTCTCTCAGCCCTGCGCCGGCAGGGAAGGAAGCAGGCAGGCAGGCCTCAGGGCTACTCCCGTCCTACTGCCCGGTGGTCCCTGTCCCGGCCCCGCCCCCACTCTCCCCCTGACCCTCACCGCTCCCCAGCCCTCTTCTCAGCCAGAGAGGCGATGGGGGGGGGGGCGGTGCGGTCCCAGAACAAGTTTCCTCTCATCCGCCATCATCTTGCCACCCTGACGACTTGGCCTGAGATCCGGCCTAGGCTGTACCCGTGTGTGGTTTTCCTGTGGACAAGGGGGCCGGTTCACCATTTCGGAAGAAACCCCTAGCCTTCCACTGCCGAGTCGCCAGCCTGGGAGGGGGGAGGGGGGAGGGGGGAGGGGAGGTCAGGCCCATTCATTCCGATGGGCCTGGCGTCAGGGCTTCATTCAAGTGCAGGAAGCTCTCTCCCATGGCCTCGGGCTTTTTCCCATTGAACGGCTTTCTTCAATTCCCCCACCCTTAGGCCGCAGTCCACCAAGGGCCGGGAGGCAGGGAGGGAAGATGTTGGGGCAGGGTGGCTGTCTGAGAAACTCGCCTCATCTGGGGCAGAAAGAGTGCCCCCCTCCTTTCTCTAACCCTACTAGACTGCTTGAGGATCACGGACGGTTTGGCTCATCGATGAGCCCTGCGTTATGGGCCCGGCAAGCAAACTCCTAACGGGCAACCCGCCGCTCTAGGCGTGTGTGGGTTTTTTGATCTTTCACCTTCAAGTTCGCACGACATCGGTCCGTGTCCCCCGCCCCGGCTTCCCATGGGAAATCCTCCGTCTCTTTCCACAGACTCACTGGCGACTTCACACAGTGCCTGCCTCCTCCTCCTTAGGAAGGAAGGAAGGAAGGAAGGAAGGAAGGAAGGAAGGAAGGAAGGAAGGGGCTGACCCCGTGGCCGAGCGGTTGAGTTTGCACGCTCCGCTTCAGCGGCCCGGGGCTTGGAAGGTTCGGATCCTGGGCTCGGACACGGCACCGCTCATCAAACCACGCTGAGGTGGCGTCCCACACGGCAGAACCAGAGGGACCCTCAAAGAGAATATAGAACTAGGTACTGGGGTGCTCTGGGGAGAAGAAGAAGAAGGAGGAGGAATAAAAAGAAAAGAAAAGATTGGCAATGAGCTCGGGTGCCAGTCTTTAAAAAAAAAAAAAAAAAGAGGAAGAAAGATGGACAAACAGGAACGAATCCCACTGACGGCACCTCCAAATGGTGGGGGGCAGGGGGGTGGGGGGGGTGGGGAGTGGCATCATCGGGCCAAGGGTGACTCTAAGCGTGATCCCGCGGTTGTGTTATTTGACATTTTATCGAATCGATTTATTATTTTATTTTTGAGGAAGATGAGCCCTGAGCGAACATCTGCCACCAATCCTCCTCTGTCGGCCGAGGAAGACTGGCCCTGAGCTGACATCCGTGCCCATCCCCCTCTACTTTCCAGGTGGGACGCCTGCCACAGCGTGGCTCGCCAAGCGGTGCCGGGTCCTGCGCCCGGGATCCGGACCGGCGAACCCGGGGCCGGCGGAGCAGAACGTGCGAACTTCACCGCCGCGCCACCGGGCCGGCCCCCGGAGTTGTTTTGAAAATCCAGTAAGGGGCTGGCCCCGTGGCCGAGTGGTTAAGTTCGCGCGCTCCGCTGCAGGCAGCCCAGTGTTTCATCGGTTCGTTCGGATCCCGGGCGCGGACACGGCACTGCTCATCAAACCACGCTGAGGCGGCGTCCCACATACCACCGCTAGAAGGACCCACCGCGAAGAACACACAACTACGTACCGGGGGGCTTTGGGGAGAAAAAGGAAAGACAAAAAATAAAATCTTCCAAACTCCAATAAAACTTTGAGTGAAGACGACGAGGAGGATGCGAAACGTATCTCACGCCTCCGAGCCGAGCCGTCCGTTTAGGTTTAGGAAGGGGGACGAGGACCCTTTGTAAGCGACATCCCTTTTTAAGCACCATTCTAAACCACAGAACAGAACTCCCTCTCCTCGACCCGGAGCGAGGAGGTTCCTGGGTGTGTCAGAGAGGGTCACGTCCTCTGCAGCACGAACGAACCGCCAGGGTTCGGCCACGGGAAAGAATTTCTTCCTCTCCAGGGGGACTAAAAGTCACCGACGGCAGCGGGCGTAGGTGCTATCCTTCCCGTCCAGGAAAGGCAGGGAGAACTTCAGCCGTGAAGAGAAGGAGGTCTTCCTCACTCCCCGTTTTGGGAGGGCCCCTTTGGCAGGGGAGTTTTGTCTCCTGATTTCAAGTCAGGAAGAAAAGGGAGAGAGAGAGAGAGAGAGAGAGAGAGAGAGAGTGTGTGTCCTTCTCGTGCCAGGTCGGTCTGAGGGGGACCTCCTCTGGTTTCCTCCCTTCCCAGGGAACGCCGTTCGCTCCTTCTTCTAGAAAAAGCTCCCAAAGCACCACCGCCCAGGATGGTCGACCTACGCCCATTGTCCCTCCTTTCCCAATCATTTCTACCGCGACAGAGGGACAGAGGCCCCTGCCCCATCCCCATCCCCACCCCCACCCCCATCGCCTGCCTCCTTGATGGCCAAAGGAGCTGCCTCTGAGAATGGAACGGGGCTTGGAAACCTTCTAGAGGGGTGACTCTCACCTGCCTGCCTGCTGGGAAAAGCACCACGCTGTCCATCGGACTGCTCTTTTGGGCAAACGTAGGCGTGCCACATAGCGATCGACAGCTATGGCGGGGGGGGGGGGGCGGGGTGGCGTGGTGGTGCCCAGGATCCACGACACGTGACGGCTGCGGAGCACGACAGCCCTAAGACCTTGAGGGAGACGGGGTGGCGCGTGAATCCTTTCGGAACGAGAACGACAGGAAACGCTGACGGGGACGTGTTCTCCTCTCGAGAACACACCAACGCCTCGCACGGTGTCTGACCCGGGGTGCCTCTGACTTTTGTCATCAGAGACGATCCTCTCGACCGCCCCTCACGCTTTGGGGAAAAGGGGAGAGGGACTCGGTAGCACGGGAAAAGCCATCCATCCGCCCTTCCTTTCCGTCTTCACGGCTCCTTCTCGTGGAAAACGAGGAAGCCATCCGGAGGAACGGAACACTGACCCGGGCCAAAGCGTGGCCCAGCCTGAGCCTCCAAAACCTTCTGCTAAGTGAGAGGTGCCAGACATCCAAGGCGACCTACGTTGCGATTCCACACAGAGGAGAGAGCTAGAACGGTCCAACCCTAGAGGGCGACAGCAGATGGCGGCGGCGGCGGCGGCGGCAGCGGTGGTGGTGATCGTGGTGGGGCAGATCCGGGAGTGGGGCCGTTTTTTCTTTCGGGGGGAGGGGATGGAAACGGAAACCTTCTGGAAATAGATAGCCATGACGGATGCGCCACCTTGGGGAGAGAGACTCCCGAAGGCCACTGGCTTGTGCCCCGTGGAAAGGATGGATTCGGTGGGATGGGAATTCTACCTCCGTGTAGAGCGTGTGGTAAACCACGAGGTAGGTGGGTGGGTGGGTGGGTGGGTGGCCTCCCTGCCTCGCCTCCACCTAGACGTCCACACACAGAGACCGACGAGGGAGGGAGGGAGGGAGGGAGGGAGGGAGGGAGGGAGGGAGGGAGGGAGAGAGACAAGATGGACAGAGGCCGAGGCCGAGGCCGAGGCAGTGAGCGAGTAAGTGATCGACCCTGGCCATAGGGATTCCTCAGAGGGCGTCTCTTGGCTCCCCAAACGAAGAATGTGTGTGGAGATCGAGAAAGATCACCGACCTAGGAGAACCAGCAAGACTTCCTCACCCGCCAGAGAGCCGCTGGGCCCCTGCCGTCCCTGCCACCGCCACCCCTACCCCTCGCCTTTGGCAGCGACGCCAACGAAAGGCAGGCAGACGAGTGGGAGAGTCGTGTGGTGGTGTCCCCCAAGGAAGGTGGGTCCATGCCGACGAGCGGTCGTCGGCGTGTGGAAAAGCCAGAGGCGGGCTGACTAGAAGGAGGGCGTCCTGGAGGAAGGGGCCAGGGTGTGAGGGAGAGAGGCCTGTTCCTCTTCCCCTGTCGGTCCCAAGTCAGGGGCCCAAAGGAGGAAAGCTGTCCGTTCCTTTCCGACTCGGACGGTTCGGGCGGAACCGACCGATCCCCGCGGCGGCGCAGTCGGGGCTTTCTGGACCAGAACCCCTCTCTCTGTCGCCTTTCGACCACACGCACGCTTTAGAGGCCAAGGGAAAATGGATCGGGTCTCTCTGTCTCTCTCCCTAGAAAACAAGGGGCCGGGGGCCGAGCCCGTGGACGAACGGTCAAGTAGCGCCCCCCACCCCGGCCCCCGGCTTCGACGGCCCAGGTTTTCACCGGTTCGGATCCTGGGCGCAGCCCCAGACCCAGCATCGCCCTTCAAGCCACGCCGAGGCGGCGTCCCACATAGCAGAAACGCGAAAGACCTACCACTGGAACCTACAACTATGGACGGGACGGGACGGGACGGGGCGGGGCGGGGCGGGGCGGGGCGGGGGTGGGGGGGGCGGCTTTGGGGAGCAGGAAGAAAGAAAAAATAAAAGAAACACAAGGACGGTCATCGCGATAGTTCTTTCCACTTCCATCCATATGTTAACAGGACCCAAGTTTCCCGACCTCCATTTGGATGTATGTTAACTAAATGGAGAAGCTATTCAAAGGACTCCTCTAAAGAAGTCCACGTTCTTCTTTCTAAATGATAATGAAAATCATTGTCACCACCGCTCTTCCGACCCTCCATGTCCAGACGGCCTCCCGCCCCTCCCCTATCCCCAACTCCCGCCCCGCCCCGCGCCGACCCCCGACCCCGGCATTCTCCACGCCCACCTTTCCCTCTCCACTCCTACCCCCCCCCCGTCCCCCGCCGCCCGGGACACCGCACCCCGCGCCCCCCCCCCCCCAATCCAGGCCGGGCCACCTGGTCGACCTCCTCGAACACTATATAAGAGGATGCCGGGCAGCAGGTGGCGCCCGACAAGCGGCCTCCTCACCGGCCGGACGGATCAGCCTCGCGGGGGCGGGCGATGGGGAGGCGTTCGTCCAGGTCAGGTCAGGTCGGGGGAGGGAGGATGCCGCGCCGGCCGGCCTGGTGCGTGGCCTGGTCCCGATCCACCCCGCGTCTCGTTTCTCGGGCCGGGACGAGTACAGGCGGGGAGGCCGACTCGGTCACGGAAAGCGGCCTTGGGGAGGTTTTGGCGAACGTCCCTGTCCCGGGGCCGTCTGCCGACTAGGGGACGGAGTCCTCCTCCATGCTCCTTCTCGCCCCCAGTCGGGCGGGTTGTGGGTCGCGCGGTCGACTTGGCCATTTCCCCGGAGGCATCCTGCCTGCCGGGGCTCCCTCCCTCGGGCCGGTGCGAGCGGTCCTCGGGCGGCCCGGGAATTTGGGCCGCAGCGAACGAACGAACGAAGCCCGTCCCTCCTGCGTCGGCACCGATGAGACACAGCCCTGGTGGATGGAGCCGCTTTCCTCGGGTTTCCTTTTGCTTTCGGCCGCTGCTGCCACCAAACCTCCCTAAACGATAGGAATGAAAACGGGAACCGTTGGCATAATAAAAGCGTTTTGGTTGGCGTGTTTCTTGGCTTTTGGGGACTCGAGAGGTATGATGGATGATCTCCGATTGACGTTGGGAAGGTCTATTTCATCCCAGTCGCACGAACCCCGAAAACGTGGCGGCTGGACGAGGGAGGGAGGGAGGGAGGGAGGGAGGGAGGGAGGGAGGCCAACCACGGGATTTCCGCACGACCAGCTGATGGACACGAGCGCCCCGTGAGCCGGGCGGAGGGCAGCCGCCCGGGTCTCGCAGCTACGTGCCCGCGGAACCCTCGGGACTGCGAGAAGCCGGAGCGACCCGCAGCCATGTGGCGCTCGGCGCGGACATCTGGTCGACCCGCGCGCCACGGGACCCGGGGCCCGAGTCCGGGCCGGGCCGCCGGTCGACCCGGCAGGGCGGCTGCCCCGGGGGCCTCGCGGCTGCTCGTCCGCAGCCTCCAGGGAGCCCTCGGGGCTCCGAGAAGGCCGAGCGCCCCGCGGCCCCACGGCGCTCGGTGCGGACATCTGGTCGACCCGCTCCCCCCCCGCCCCCCGAGACACGGGGGTCGGGTCGCCGGTCGACCCGGCAGGGCGGCGGCCACGGCGGCCTCGCCGCTGCTCGTCCGCCGGGTCGCCGGAGCCCTCGAGCCTCCGAGAAGGCCGAGCGCCCTGCGGTCCCGCGGCGCTCGGCGCGGACATCTGGTCGACCCGCGCGCCGCCGGACCCCGTGGCTACGAGTCCGCGGGGCCTTCGGAGCCGACAGAGGGCCGGGAGCGCACCCAGAGCACCCAGAGCACCCAGAGCCCCGGGACCCGGCCCCGAGCGCCGCGGAC
>NW_027224757.1:30000-60000 GCF_041296235.1 Equus asinus
CCGCGCGCAGCTCACGGGGGCTCGGCCCCGCCACGGCCAGGGCTCTCCCGCACACGGCGCCAGCGTCCCGCGCCGGGCGCCTGGCGCGCGGGCCCCACCCGACCGGAGCCGAGAGCACTTCGCCCGGGGCCACCACCGGCCTCGGTGGCCGGAGGCGACACCCGCACGGCGAGGCCCACTTCGGTCCCGGCCGGTGGGCGGCGCGGCCAGGCGTCTGCCCGGGCGGGGGAGCACCGGGGGCAGCGGGGAGCGCGGCGCGCGCCTCGACGGAGGGAGCACGGGCTCGCGGGAAGGCTCCCGGGGACGGCCTCGGGCGCGGACGGGCCACCAGGAAAACACACGCGGGATCCCACCGCCAACGACACGCGAGGGCGGTCCCACGACGCCTGGGACGCCGGCCGGCCTCAGCCACCCCTCGGCCTCCCGCGGGCCCGGCCCCACCGCCGGGGCCTACGTGAGGCGCCCCCGCCGCCGGGGGCCGCCCCGTCCACCCAGCCACCCGTCTGCCTGTCTGGTCTGCTCCGGGGCCCACGTCCCGAGGGAACGCGCCCGAGAGCGGCGGCGGCCCCCACCCATGCCCGCACGCCACCACCGGCTGCGGCTCGGGACGGGAGCGAGCGGAGAGCCAGCCGCTCGCGGCGGGGCGGAGCCCGGACGGGGCCGGGCCCTCTCCCCGCCCCAGCGCGCGACGGGAGAACCACGCGCACGCTCGCGCACACGCGCGGCCCCGCGCCCGACGACGGCCCGGCCGGGCGTGACCCTCCCCCGACTCGGAGGGGGGAGGCGCCGGCCGCGGTAGGCAAAGAGCAGCTCTGCCCACGCGCCACGGTGGTGGCGTCCGTGGCTACTACGCGCAAAGGAGGGGCGGCGGCTGGGGGGTCCGGTACCCCAAGGCACCCTCTCGGATCGCTAGAGAAGGCTTTCTCACCGAGGGCGTGTCGCCCCCGCCCATCGTCCGCCATCGGGCCCACCAAGGCGCTTACAGACACCATGGCCACGCAATGCAGGAGGGGTCTGCGGTAGAGGTAAGGCCTAGAGCAAGTCGGAGCGTCCGTGGTCAGGGCCGCGAGCCCGCGCTGCCCCGGGCTCGCCATCTCTGGCCACACTGGGCTTAGCTAGGGATCTACAAGGCCCCTGTGCGGCTCCCAAGTCAGTGCCTCCCCTCAGGCCGAGAGACCAAGGGAGGCAGAGACTGGGACGGAGGTGCCGATCAAACAGCACCTCCCAACCAAAGAGCCAGCGCCACGCCGCTGGCTCGGCCCGCCACGGTCACTCCCACACCCGCGGGGAAACCCCAGCAAGGGGAACGCGCGGGCACGCGCCCGAGCCTGCCCGCCCCCACACGGCACGCCGTGGGGGGCGACGAGGCACCCGTCCCCCCCGAGGGGGACGAGGGGCACGCCTCCCTTACCGACTCGACCCCCCCCGCTCCTCAGACACACCAGCGCAGCGGTTACCTGAGGAGGCCGACGGGAACAGGGAACGACACCGCCACTCGGCCTCGGGCGCCTGAGGGACGACCTGGAACGCTCCAGGGGCACCGCCAACGGCCTGGGGAACGCGCTCACGCGCCCGGGAAGGCGCGCGGCGCGGCGGCAACACGGCCCGCCCCACCGCGGGGACGGCCGCCCGCGAGACACAGCCAAGAGGCACAGGCAGAGCATCCGCCGCGTCACGGAGACCCCGACACCGCCCACGCCACGAGGCACGGGGCGGGGGAGCGAGGTCGGGCCGGATTCCGCACCCCTGCCGCCTCCCACACGCCACTCGCAGCGGGGGAGAACGGGCGAGGGGACCCGCGGGCAGAGCGAGAAGAGCGGTCCCGTTCGCCATGAACGTCCGTCCCTCGTCTGGCACGGCTTAGGCCCGGCCCGGGAGAGCACAGCATCACCACATCGGTCGGCAGCATAACGCGAGGGACCCCCGAGCAAGGGAAGGCCGGCGAGGACAGCGAGCGGAGGAGCCTGCTTCAGCCTCACCGACCCCTCTCCTCCTCCAGCAAGCGCGGGCGACGACCCCAGGACGAGAACGCCTGACACGCACTGGCACGGAGCCGGTGGGATGGGGTAAGTCGCGACCGCACCCGGGTGCCGGCGGCAGGGAGTGCACGTGGTAGAGGACCCCGCGCCCCTAACCCCGCCGCCCTCGGGTACCAGAGACCGGAGGTGGCACCACGGTCGTGGGGGCGCCTGGAACGCACAAGAGCCGGCGCGCAGGCCCCAGCGGGCGGCTCAAGCGGCGGGGGTGGAAACGGGCGTCCGGTTCTCGGCCAGAGCCCGGAGCCCTCCCCGCACACGCATCCAGGCACCCGGAAGCTCTCGGGCGACTGTCACCCGAGCAGAGCGTGTCAGCACTTATCTGGCGGCACAAAACCACCCATTCGGGGGCAAGAATCGCCGCGCCCGGAGACGGGGCCCACCCACGGATCACCAGGGGAACCCCTGGATCACGGCCACGGCCACCAGACCCCAAGCACGACCCCATCGCCACCAGGCCCGGAGCTCCCGGGGCCATCTGGTCGACCCCAGAAGCGTGGCGGCAGGGGGAGCCGGGGACAGCCTCCCCGGGCCGCCCGCGCGGGCCGGGACCGGTCGGTCCCTCCCTCTGAGTCGCCGGGTCAGGACTTAGAAAAGAATTCCGCGGAGGCGCCTCCGGCGACCGGGCCCGGGGCGGGACCGTGGCTCCCGTCCCTCAGCCGGGGCTCCACCTACGCCTCGAGCCGGCCCCCTCCCGCCTCCGGACAAAGACGCGACCCGCGAAACTCGGAGAGAGAAGTCCGGTCCGACGGCCCGGACCCACCCCGGGCACGCGTGCGGGCCGGGGACGCCCTCCCCGGCCCGCCCTCGAGGGCTCCCGGGGCCGGTCCACGCTCTTCTCCAGGGCGGGACTTGGAAAAAAAAACTGCCACGGAGGAGGAGGCATCCGAGGACCGGGCCCGGTCCCCACCGCCAGAGCCGGTCGACTCGGAAGACCAGTGGGGAAAAGGCCAGCCCGGCGGCCGAGCCCGTCGCGCCCTCCACGGGCCTCCCCCGCAAGGCCCCGGCCGGTCGCCCACCTCCGGAGCGGGGCGCGGAAAGGGGATCGGCGACGCGGAAGGCCCGACCACCGGGCCGCCCTCGGGACGACGGCCGGGCACGGGACGAGCTCCCTCGCCCGTTCCCCCGCGGCGGCCCCCCACCCCCTCCCGGGGACGGAGGGGCACCGGCGGCTGCTGGTCGACCCGTCCGGGAGGCCCCACACCCCGGCCGGCACCGGGCGGCGCGGCGACAGCCACCTCCCTCAGTAGCCTGCACCTCCAATCTCCGGCGAGCGGGCGTCGCGCTCACGCCCCGGCGCCACCGGGCCAGATCCCGCCAGCGACGCCGGCCTCCCGGGACTCTGCCTCGGTCACCGCGGCCGAGTCCCGTCCCTTGGCCCGCGTCGCCGGAGCTCCGGAGGAAAGAGACGATATAAAAGCGGCCGCCAGGTGGCACCCGGCGACCGACGACCGCCTCAGCGGGACGGAGCCGGAGCGCGGGCCCGCCGGGGAGCACAGCCGGGCCGCCGGGCCGCCCGATCCCGTCCCGGAGCCCCCTCGGACCCAGCCTCCCGGCCCAGTGCGGCCCCGGGGCGTCCGCCCGCGGGCTCCCGGCCGCCAAGGCGCAGCCCCAGCCGCAGGAGGGGGACTCGGAAAAGGTTTCTCGGGCGATCACCGGGAAGGGGAAGGGGAGAGTTCCCCCCAGAGAGGCCAGGGGGCGGCCCGGGCCGGGCTGGGCCGGTGCGGCCGGGAGGCCGCCGCTTCCCGGAGCGGCTGGAGCGCCCCCGGGGTTCCCGGGAGGACTTAGAAAATCAGGGCGGGCGGGGACGGTCAAACCGAAACCAGGCACGTCATCCGAGAAGGACCGTGATGACGGGAGGAGGAAAGCTTTCCAGTCCAGAGGGCCTGTCGAAGGCAGGCGGAGAGTCTACCCGCTGAAACTGACGAAGATGGGCAAAAGAAGCTAGCTCAGGCGCCGACATTTAAGGAAATAAAAAAAAAAAAGCACGAGGGCGTGGAGAAATGGGGAAAAATCAACACTGAGAAATCTACCCTCTGAAACCGACGAAGATGGGCAACAGGGGCTAGCTCAGGTGGCAATTTTTAAGGAAAAATAAAAGGAAGTGCGTGGAGACCTGGGGAAAAAGCAACACGGAGAAATCTACCCTCTAGAACTGAGAAAGAAGCGCAACAGAGGCTAGCTCAGGTGGCAATCTTTAAGCAAAAAAAATAAGATAAAAAAATACAATGGCGAGGAGACCCGGTGAAAAAGCAACCCTGAAAAAGGTACCCTCTGAAACTGAGGAAGCAGGGCAACAGTGCCTAGCTCAGGTGACAATCTTTAAGCAAAAGAAACACACAAGGGCGTGGGGAGCTGGCGAAAAGGCAACACTGAGAAATCCACCCTCTGAAACGGACGAAGATGGGCAACAGAGGCTAGCTCAGGTGGCAATCTTTAAGCAAAAGAAACACACAAGGGCGTGGAGACCTGGGGAAAAAGCAACACGGAGAAATCCACCCTCTGAAACTGAGGAAGATGGGCAAGAGAGGCTACCTCAGGTGGCAATCCTTAAGCAAAAACAAAGCACAAAGGCGTGGAGCCCTGGGGACAAAGCAACCCTGAAATATCTACCCTCTGAAACTGAGGAACATGGGCAAGAGAGGCTAGCTCAGGTGGCAATCGTTAAGCAAAAACAAAACACAAAGGCGTGGAGACCTGGGGAAAAAGCAACCCTGAAATATCTACCCTCTGAAACTGAGGAAGATGGGCAAGAGAGGCTGGCTTCAGGTGGCAATCTTTAAGCAAAAGAAACACACAAGGGCGTGGAGGCCTGGGGAAAAAGCAACACGGAGAAATCCACCCTCTGAAACTGAGGGACATGGGCAAAAGAAGCTAGCTCAGGTTGCAACCTTTAAGCAGAAAAAAAACACAAGGGCGTGCAGACCTGGCAAAAAAGCCACAGTGAGAAATCTACCCTCTGAAACCGACGAAGATGGACAACAGAGGCTAGCTCAGGTGGCAATTTTTAAGGAAAAATAAAAGGAAGTGCGTGGAGACCTGGGGAAAAAGCAACACGGAGAAATCTACCCTCTAGAACTGAGAAAGAAGCGCAACAGAGGCTAGCTCAGGTGGCAATCTTTAAGCAAAAAAAATAAAATAAAAAAATACAATGGCGAGGAGACCCGGTGAAAAAGCAACCCTGAAAAAGGTACCCTCTGAAACTGAGGAAGCAGGGCAACAGTGCCTAGCTCAGGTGACAATCTTTAAGCAAAAGAAACACACAAGGGCGTGGGGAGCTGGCGAAAAGGCAACACTGAGAAATCCACCCTCTGAAACGGACGAAGATGGGCAACAGAGGCTAGCTCAGGTGGCAATCGTTAAGCAAAAGAAACACACAAGGGCGTGGAGACCTGGGGAAAAAGCAACACGGAGAAATCCACCCTCTGAAACTGAGGAAGATGGGCAAGAGAGGCTACCTCAGGTGGCAATCCTTAAGCAAAAACAAAGCACAAAGGCGTGGAGCCCTGGGGACAAAGCAACCCTGAAATATCTACCCTCTGAAACTGAGGAACATGGGCAAGAGAGGCTAGCTCAGGTGGCAATCTTTAAGCAAAAGAAACACACAAGGGCGTGGAGACCTGGGGAAAAGGCAACACTGAGAAATCCACCCTCTGAAACGGACGAATATGGGCAACAGAGGCTAGCTCAGGTGGCAATCGTTAAGCAAAAACAAAACCCAAAGGCGTGGAGACCTGGGGAAAAAGCAACCCTGAAATATCTACCCTCTGAAACTGAGGAAGATGGGCAAGAGAGGCTGGCTTCAGGTGGCAATCGTTAAGCAAAAGAAACACACAAGGGCGTGGAGACCTGGGGAAAAAGCAACATTCAGAAATCCACCCTCTGAAACTGAGGAAGATGGGCAACAGAGGCTACCTCAGGTGGCAATCGTTAAGCCAAAGAAACACACAAGGGTGTGGAGACCTGGGGAAAAAGCAACACGGAGAAATCCACCCACTGAAACGGACGAAGATGGACAACAGAGGCTAGCTCAGGTGGCAATTTTTAAGGAAAAATAGAAGGAAGTGCGTGGAGACCTGGGGAAAAAGCAACACGGAGAAATCTACCCTCTAGAACTGAGAAAGAAGCGCAACAGAGGCTAGCTCAGGTGGCAATCTTTAAGCAAAAAAAATAAGATAAAAAAATACAATGGCGAGGAGACCCGGTCAAAAAGCAACCCTGAAAAAGGTACCCTCTGAAACTGAGGAAGCAGGGCAACAGTGCCTAGCTCAGGTGACAATCTTTAAGCAAAAGAAACACACAAGGGCGTGGGGAGCTGGCGAAAAGGCAACACTGAGAAATCCACCCTCTGAAACGGACGAAGATGGGCAACAGAGGCTACCTCAGGTGGCAATCGTTAAGCCAAAGAAACACACAAGGGTCTGGAGGCCTGGGGAAAAAGCAACACGGAGAAATCCACCCTCTGAAACTGAGGGACATGGGCAAAAGAAGCTAGCTCAGGTTGCAACCTTTAAGCAGAAAAAAAACACATGGGCGTGCAGACCTGGCAAAAAAGCAACAGTGAGAAATCTACCCTCTGAAACCGACGAAGATGGGCAACAGAGGCTAGCTCAGGTGGCAATTTTTAAGGAAAAATAAAAGGAAGTGCGTGGAGACCTGGGGAAAAAGCAACACGGAGAAATCTACCCTCTAGAACTGAGAAAGAAGCGCAACAGAGGCTAGCTCAGGTGGCAATCTTTAAGCAAAAAAAATAAGATAAAAAAATACAATGGCGAGGAGACCCGGTGAAAAAGCAACCCTGAAAAAGGTACCCTCTGAAACTGAGGAAGCAGGGCAACAGTGCCTAGCTCAGGTGACAATCTTTAAGCAAAAGAAACACACAAGGGCGTGGGGAGCTGGCGAAAAGGCAACACTGAGAAATCCACCCTCTGAAACGGACGAAGATGGGCAACAGAGGCTAGCTCAGGTGGCAATCTTTAAGCAAAAGAAACACACAAGGGCGTGGAGACCTGGGGAAAAAGCAACACGGAGAAATCCACCCTCTGAAACTGAGGAAGATGGGCAAGAGAGGCTACCTCAGGTGGCAATCCTTAAGCAAAAACAAAGCACAAAGGCGTGGAGCCCTGGGGACAAAGCAACCCTGAAATATCTACCCTCTGAAACTGAGGAACATGGGCAAGAGAGGCTAGCTCAGGTGGCACTCGTTAAGCAAAAACAAAACCCAAAGGCGTGGAGACCTGGGGAAAAAGCAACCCTGAAATATCTACCCTCTGAAACTGAGGAAGATGGGCAAGAGAGGCTGGCTTCAGGTGGCAATCGTTAAGCAAAAGAAACACACAAGGGCGTGGAGACCTGGGGAAAAAGCAACATTCAGAAATCCACCCTCTGAAACTGAGGAAGATGGGCAACAGAGGCTACCTCAGGTGGCAATCGTTAAGCCAAAGAAACACACAAGGGTCTGGAGACCTGGGGAAAAAGCAACACGGAGAAATCCACCCTCTGAAACTGAGGGACATGGGCAAAAGAAGCTAGCTCAGGTTGCAACCTTTAAGCAGAAAAAAAACACAAGGGCGTGCAGACCTGGCAAAAAAGCCACAGTGAGAAATCTACCCTCTGAAACCGACGAAGATGGACAACAGAGGCTAGCTCAGGTGGCAATTTTTAAGGAAAAATAAAAGGAAGTGCGTGGAGACCTGGGGAAAAAGCAACACGGAGAAATCTACCCTCTAGAACTGAGAAAGAAGCGCAACAGAGGCTAGCTCAGGTGGCAATCTTTAAGCAAAAAAAATAAGATAAAAAAATACAATGGCGAGGAGACCCGGTCAAAAAGCAACCCTGAAAAAGGTACCCTCTGAAACTGAGGAAGCAGGGCAACAGTGCCTAGCTCAGGTGACAATCTTTAAGCAAAAGAAACACACAAGGGCGTGGGGAGCTGGCGAAAAGGCAACACTGAGAAATCCACCCTCTGAAACGGACGAAGATGGGCAACAGAGGCTAGCTCAGGTGGCAATCGTTAAGCAAAAGAAACACACAAGGGCGTGGAGACCTGGGGAAAAAGCAACACGGAGAAATCCACCCTCTGAAACTGAGGAAGATGGGCAAGAGAGGCTACCTCAGGTGGCAATCCTTAAGCAAAAACAAAGCACAAAGGCGTGGAGCCCTGGGGACAAAGCAACCCTGAAATATCTACCCTCTGAAACTGAGGAACATGGGCAAGAGAGGCTAGCTCAGGTGGCAATCTTTAAGCAAAAGAAACACACAAGGGCGTGGAGACCTGGGGAAAAGGCAACACTGAGAAATCCACCCTCTGAAACGGACGAATATGGGCAACAGAGGCTAGCTCAGGTGGCAATCGTTAAGCAAAAACAAAACCCAAAGGCGTGGAGACCTGGGGAAAAAGCAACCCTGAAATATCTACCCTCTGAAACTGAGGAAGATGGGCAAGAGAGGCTGGCTTCAGGTGGCAATCGTTAAGCAAAAGAAACACACAAGGGCGTGGAGACCTGGGGAAAAAGCAACATTCAGAAATCCACCCTCTGAAACTGAGGAAGATGGGCAACAGAGGCTAGCTCAGGTGGCAATCGTTAAGCCAAAGAAACACACAAGGGTGTGGAGACCTGGGGAAAAAGCAACACGGAGAAATCCACCCTCTGAAACTGACGAACATGGGCAAAAGAAGCTAGCTCAGGTTGCAACCTTTAAGCAGAAAAAAAACACATGGGCGTGCAGACCTGGCAAAAAAGCAACAGTGAGAAATCTACCCTCTGAAACCGACGAAGATGGGCAACAGAGGCTAGCTCAGGTGGCAATTTTTAAGGAAAAATAGAAGGAAGTGCGTGGAGACCTGGGGAAAAAGCAACACGGAGAAATCTACCCTCTAGAACTGAGAAAGAAGCGCAACAGAGGCTAGCTCAGGTGGCAATCTTTAAGCAAAAAAAATAAGATAAAAAAATACAATGGCGAGGAGACCCGGTCAAAAAGCAACCCTGAAAAAGGTACCCTCTGAAACTGAGGAAGCAGGGCAACAGTGCCTAGCTCAGGTGACAATCTTTAAGCAAAAGAAACACACAAGGGCGTGGGGAGCTGGCGAAAAGGCAACACTGAGAAATCCAGCCTCTGAAACGGACGAAGATGGGCAACAGAGGCTAGCTCAGGTGGCAATCTTTAAGCAAAAAAAATAAGATAAAAAAATACAATGGCGAGGAGACCCGGTCAAAAAGCAACCCTGAAAAAGGTACCCTCTGAAACTGAGGAAGCAGGGCAACAGTGCCTAGCTCAGGTGACAATCTTTAAGCAAAAGAAACACACAAGGGCGTGGGGAGCTGGCGAAAAGGCAACACTGAGAAATCCAGCCTCTGAAACGGACGAAGATGGGCAACAGAGGCTAGCTCAGGTGGCAATCTTTAAGCAAAAAAAATAAGATAAAAAAATACAATGGCGAGGAGACCCGGTCAAAAAGCAACCCTGAAAAAGGTACCCTCTGAAACTGAGGAAGCAGGGCAACAGTGCCTAGCTCAGGTGACAATCTTTAAGCAAAAGAAACACACAAGGGCGTGGGGAGCTGGCGAAAAGGCAACACTGAGAAATCCAGCCTCTGAAACGGACGAAGATGGGCAACAGAGGCTAGCTCAGGTGGCAATCTTTAAGCAAAAGAAACACACAAGGGCGTGGAGACCTGGGGAAAAAGCAACACGGAGAAATCCACCCTCTGAAACTGAGGAAGATGGGCAAGAGAGGCTACCTCAGGTGGCAATCCTTAAGCAAAAACAAAGCACAAAGGCGTGGAGCCCTGGGGACAAAGCAACTCTGAAATATCTACCCTCTGAAACTGAGGAACATGGCCAAGAGAGGCTAGCTCAGGTGGCAATCGTTAAGCAAAAACAAAACACAAAGGCGTGGAGACCTGGGGAAAAAGCAACCCTGAAATATCTACCCTCTGAAACTGAGGAAGATGGGCAAGAGAGGCTGGCTTCAGGTGGCAATCTTTAAGCAAAAGAAACACACAAGGGCGTGGGGAGCTGGGGAAAAGGCAACACTGAGAAATCCACCCTCTGAAACGGACGAAGATGGGCAACAGAGGCTACCTCAGGTGGCAATCGTTAAGCAAAAGAAACACACAAGGGCGTGGAGGCCTGGGGAAAAAGCAACACGGAGAAATCCACCCTCTGAAACTGAGGAACATGGGCAAAAGAAGCTAGCTCAGGTTGCAACCTTTAAGCAGAAGAAAAACACAAGGGCGTGCAGACCTGGCAAAAAAGCAACAGTGAGAAATCTACCCTCTGAAACCGACGAAGATGGACAACAGAGGCTAGCTCAGGTGGCAATTTTTAAGGAAAAATAAAAGGAAGTGCGTGGAGACCTGGGGAAAAAGCAACACGGAGAAATCTACCCTCTAGAACTGAGAAAGAAGCGCAACAGAGGCTAGCTCAGGTGGCAATCTTTAAGCAAAAAAAATAAAATAAAAAAATACAATGGCGAGGAGACCCGGTCAAAAAGCAACCCTGAAAAAGGTACCCTCTGAAACTGAGGAAGCAGGGCAACAGTGCCTAGCTCAGGTGACAATCTTTAAGCAAAAGAAACACACAAGGGCGTGGGGAGCTGGCGAAAAGGCAACACTGAGAAATCCAGCCTCTGAAACGGACGAAGATGGGCAACAGAGGCTAGCTCAGGTGGCAATCTTTAAGCAAAAGAAACACACAAGGGCGTGGAGACCTGGGGAAAAAGCAACACGGAGAAATCCACCCTCTGAAACTGAGGAACATGGGCAAAAGAAGCTAGCTCAGGTTGCAACCTTTAAGCAGAAGAAAAACACAAGGGCGTGCAGACCTGGCAAAAAAGCAACAGTGAGAAATCTACCCTCTGAAACCGACGAAGATGGACAACAGAGGCTAGCTCAGGTGGCAATTTTTAAGGAAAAATAAAAGGAAGTGCGTGGAGACCTGGGGAAAAAGCAACACGGAGAAATCTACCCTCTAGAACTGAGAAAGAAGCGCAACAGAGGCTAGCTCAGGTGGCAATCTTTAAGCAAAAAAAATAAAATAAAAAAATACAATGGCGAGGAGACCCGGTCAAAAAGCAACCCTGAAAAAGGTACCCTCTGAAACTGAGGAAGCAGGGCAACAGTGCCTAGCTCAGGTGACAATCTTTAAGCAAAAGAAACACACAAGGGCGTGGGGAGCTGGCGAAAAGGCAACACTGAGAAATCCAGCCTCTGAAACGGACGAAGATGGGCAACAGAGGCTAGCTCAGGTGAGAATCTTTAAGCAAAAAAAATAAGATAAAAAAATACAATGGCGAGGAGACCCGGTCAAAAAGCAACCCTGAAAAAGGTACCCTCTGAAACTGAGGAAGCAGGGCAACAGTGCCTAGCTCAGGTGACAATCTTTAAGCAAAAGAAACACACAAGGGCGTGGGGAGCTGGCGAAAAGGCAACACTGAGAAATCCAGCCTCTGAAACGGACGAAGATGGGCAACAGAGGCTAGCTCAGGTGGCAATCTTTAAGCAAAAGAAACACACAAGGGCGTGGAGACCTGGGGAAAAAGCAACACGGAGAAATCCACCCTCTGAAACTGAGGAAGATGGGCAAGAGAGGCTACCTCAGGTGGCAATCCTTAAGCAAAAACAAAGCACAAAGGCGTGGAGCCCTGGGGACAAAGCAACCCTGAAATATCTACCCTCTGAAACTGAGGAACATGGGCAAGAGAGGCTAGCTCAGGTGGCAATCGTTAAGCAAAAACAAAACACAAAGGCGTGGAGACCTGGGGAAAAAGCAACCCTGAAATATCTACCCTCTGAAACTGAGGAAGATGGGCAAGAGAGGCTGGCTTCAGGTGGCAATCTTTAAGCAAAAGAAACACACAAGGGCGTGGGGAGCTGGGGAAAAGGCAACACTGAGAAATCCACCCTCTGAAACGGACGAAGATGGGCAACAGAGGCTACCTCAGGTGGCAATCGTTAAGCAAAAGAAACACACAAGGGCGTGGAGGCCTGGGGAAAAAGCAACACGGAGAAATCCACCCTCTGAAACTGAGGAACATGGGCAAAAGAAGCTAGCTCAGGTTGCAACCTTTAAGCAGAAAAAAAACACAAGGGCGTGCAGACCTGGCAAAAAAGCAACAGTGAGAAATCTACCCTCTGAAACCGACGAAGATGGACAACAGAGGCTAGCTCAGGTGGCAATTTTTAAGGAAAAATAAAAGGAAGTGCGTGGAGACCTGGGGAAAAAGCAACACGGAGAAATCTACCCTCTAGAACTGAGAAAGAAGCGCAACAGAGGCTAGCTCAGGTGGCAATCTTTAAGCAAAAAAAATAAAATAAAAAAATACAATGGCGAGGAGACCCGGTCAAAAAGCAACCCTGAAAAAGGTACCCTCTGAAACTGAGGAAGCAGGGCAACAGTGCCTAGCTCAGGTGACAATCTTTAAGCAAAAGAAACACACAAGGGCGTGGGGAGCTGGCGAAAAGGCAACACTGAGAAATCCAGCCTCTGAAACGGACGAAGATGGGCAACAGAGGCTAGCTCAGGTGGCAATCTTTAAGCAAAAAAAATAAGATAAAAAAATACAATGGCGAGGAGACCCGGTCAAAAAGCAACCCTGAAAAAGGTACCCTCTGAAACTGAGGAAGCAGGGCAACAGTGCCTAGCTCAGGTGACAATCTTTAAGCAAAAGAAACACACAAGGGCGTGGGGAGCTGGCGAAAAGGCAACACTGAGAAATCCAGCCTCTGAAACGGACGAAGATGGGCAACAGAGGCTAGCTCAGGTGGCAATCTTTAAGCAAAAAAAATAAGATAAAAAAATACAATGGCGAGGAGACCCGGTCAAAAAGCAACCCTGAAAAAGGTACCCTCTGAAACTGAGGAAGCAGGGCAACAGTGCCTAGCTCAGGTGACAATCTTTAAGCAAAAGAAACACACAAGGGCGTGGGGAGCTGGCGAAAAGGCAACACTGAGAAATCCAGCCTCTGAAACGGACGAAGATGGGCAACAGAGGCTAGCTCAGGTGGCAATCTTTAAGCAAAAGAAACACACAAGGGCGTGGAGACCTGGGGAAAAAGCAACACGGAGAAATCCACCCTCTGAAACTGAGGAAGATGGGCAAGAGAGGCTACCTCAGGTGGCAATCCTTAAGCAAAAACAAAGCACAAAGGCGTGGAGCCCTGGGGACAAAGCAACCCTGAAATATCTACCCTCTGAAACTGAGGAACATGGCCAAGAGAGGCTAGCTCAGGTGGCAATCGTTAAGCAAAAACAAAACACAAAGGCGTGGAGACCTGGGGAAAAAGCAACCCTGAAATATCTACCCTCTGAAACTGAGGAAGATGGGCAAGAGAGGCTGGCTTCAGGTGGCAATCTTTAAGCAAAAGAAACACACAAGGGCGTGGGGAGCTGGGGAAAAGGCAACACTGAGAAATCCACCCTCTGAAACGGACGAAGATGGGCAACAGAGGCTAGCTCAGGTGGCAATCGTTAAGCAAAAGAAACACACAAGGGCGTGGAGGCCTGGGGAAAAAGCAACACGGAGAAATCCACCCTCTGAAACTGAGGAACATGGGCAAAAGAAGCTAGCTCAGGTTGCAACCTTTAAGCAGAAGAAAAACACAAGGGCGTGTAGACCTGGCAAAAAAGCAACAGTGAGAAATCTACCCTCTGAAACCGACGAAGATGGACAACAGAGGCTAGCTCAGGTGGCAATTTTTAAGGAAAAATAAAAGGAAGTGCGTGGAGACCTGGGGAAAAAGCAACACGGAGAAATCTACCCTCTAGAACTGAGAAAGAAGCGCAACAGAGGCTAGCTCAGGTGGCAATCTTTAAGCAAAAAAAATAAAATAAAAAAATACAATGGCGAGGAGACCCGGTCAAAAAGCAACCCTGAAAAAGGTACCCTCTGAAACTGAGGAAGCAGGGCAACAGTGCCTAGCTCAGGTGACAATCTTTAAGCAAAAGAAACACACAAGGGCGTGGGGAGCTGGCGAAAAGGCAACACTGAGAAATCCAGCCTCTGAAACGGACGAAGATGGGCAACAGAGGCTAGCTCAGGTGGCAATCTTTAAGCAAAAGAAACACACAAGGGCGTGGAGACCTGGGGAAAAAGCAACACGGAGAAATCCACCCTCTGAAACTGAGGAAGATGGGCAAGAGAGGCTACCTCAGGTGGCAATCCTTAAGCAAAAACAAAGCACAAAGGCGTGGAGCCCTGGGGACAAAGCAACCCTGAAATATCTACCCTCTGAAACTGAGGAACATGGGCAAGAGAGGCTAGCTCAGGTGGCAATCGTTAAGCAAAAACAAAACACAAAGGCGTGGGGACCTGGGGAAAAAGCAACCCTGAAATATCTACCCTCTGAAACTGAGGAAGATGGGCAAGAGAGGCTGGCTTCAGGTGGCAATCTTTAAGCAAAAGAAACACACAAGGGCGTGGGGAGCTGGGGAAAAGGCAACACTGAGAAATCCACCCTCTGAAAGGGACGAAGATGGGCTACAGAGGCTACCTCAGGTGGCAATCGTTAAGCAAAAGAAACACACAAGGGCGTGGAGGCCTGGGGAAAAAGCAACACGGAGAAATCCACCCTCTGAAACTGAGGAACATGGGCAAAAGAAGCTAGCTCAGGTTGCAACCTTTAAGCAGAAAAAAAACACAAGGGCGTGCAGACCTGGCAAAAAAGCAACAGTGAGAAATCTACCCTCTGAAACCGACGAAGATGGACAACAGAGGCTAGCTCAGGTGGCAATTTTTAAGGAAAAATAAAAGGAAGTGCGTGGAGACCTGGGGAAAAAGCAACACGGAGAAATCTACCCTCTAGAACTGAGAAAGAAGCGCAACAGAGGCTAGCTCAGGTGGCAATCTTTAAGCAAAAAAAATAAAATAAAAAAAAACAATGGCGAGGAGACCCGGTCAAAAAGCAACCCTGAAAAAGGTACCCTCTGAAACTGAGGAAGCAGGGCAACAGTGCCTAGCTCAGGTGACAATCTTTAAGCAAAAGAAACACACAAGGGCGTGGGGAGCTGGCGAAAAGGCAACACTGAGAAATCCAGCCTCTGAAACGGACGAAGATGGGCAACAGAGGCTAGCTCAGGTGGCAATCTTTAAGCAAAAAAAATAAGATAAAAAAATACAATGGCGAGGAGACCCGGTCAAAAAGCAACCCTGAAAAAGGTACCCTCTGAAACTGAGGAAGCAGGGCAACAGTGCCTAGCTCAGGTGACAATCTTTAAGCAAAAGAAACACACAAGGGCGTGGGGAGCTGGCGAAAAGGCAACACTGAGAAATCCAGCCTCTGAAACGGACGAAGATGGGCAACAGAGGCTAGCTCAGGTGGCAATCTTTAAGCAAAAGAAACACACAAGGGCGTGGAGACCTGGGGAAAAAGCAACACGGAGAAATCCACCCTCTGAAACTGAGGAAGATGGGCAAGAGAGGCTACCTCAGGTGGCAATCCTTAAGCAAAAACAAAGCACAAAGGCGTGGAGCCCTGGGGACAAAGCAACTCTGAAATATCTACCCTCTGAAACTGAGGAACATGGGCAAGAGAGGCTAGCTCAGGTGGCAATCGTTAAGCAAAAACAAAACACAAAGGCGTGGAGACCTGGGGAAAAAGCAACCCTGAAATATCTACCCTCTGAAACTGAGGAAGATGGGCAAGAGAGGCTGGCTTCAGGTGGCAATCTTTAAGCAAAAGAAACACACAAGGGCGTGGGGAGCTGGGGAAAAGGCAACACTGAGAAATCCACCCTCTGAAACGGACGAAGATGGGCAACAGAGGCTACCTCAGGTGGCAATCGTTAAGCAAAAGAAACACACAAGGGCGTGGAGGCCTGGGGAAAAAGCAACACGGAGAAATCCACCCTCTGAAACTGAGGAACATGGGCAAAAGAAGCTAGCTCAGGTTGCAACCTTTAAGCAGAAGAAAAACACAAGGGCGTGCAGACCTGGCAAAAAAGCAACAGTGAGAAATCTACCCTCTGAAACCGACGAAGATGGACAACAGAGGCTAGCTCAGGTGGCAATTTTTAAGGAAAAATAAAAGGAAGTGCGTGGAGACCTGGGGAAAAAGCAACACGGAGAAATCTACCCTCTAGAACTGAGAAAGAAGCGCAACAGAGGCTAGCTCAGGTGGCAATCTTTAAGCAAAAAAAATAAAATAAAAAAATACAATGGCGAGGAGACCCGGTCAAAAAGCAACCCTGAAAAAGGTACCCTCTGAAACTGAGGAAGCAGGGCAACAGTGCCTAGCTCAGGTGACAATCTTTAAGCAAAAGAAACACACAAGGGCGTGGGGAGCTGGCGAAAAGGCAACACTGAGAAATCCAGCCTCTGAAACGGACGAAGATGGGCAACAGAGGCTAGCTCAGGTGGCAATCTTTAAGCAAAAGAAACACACAAGGGCGTGGAGACCTGGGGAAACAGCAACACGGAGAAATCCACCCTCTGAAACTGAGGAAGATGGGCAAGAGAGGCTACCTCAGGTGGCAATCCTTAAGCAAAAACAAAGCACAAAGGCGTGGAGCCCTGGGGAAAAAGCAACCCTGAAATATCTACCCTCTGAAACTGAGGAAGATGGGCAAGAGAGGCTGGCTTCAGGTGGCAATCTTTAAGCAAAAGAAACACACAAGGGCGTGGGGAGCTGGGGAAAAGGCAACACTGAGAAATCCACCCTCTGAAAAGGACGAAGATGGGCAACAGAGGCTAGCTCAGGTGGCAATCGTTAAGCAAAAGAAACACACAAGGGCGTGGAGGCCTGGGGAAAAAGCAACACGGAGAAATCCACCCTCTGAAACTGAGGAACATGGGCAAAAGAAGCTAGCTCAGGTTGCAACCTTTAAGCAGAAGAAAAACACAAGGGCGTGCAGACCTGGCAAAAAAGCAACAGTGAGAAATCTACCCTCTGAAACCGACGAAGATGGACAACAGAGGCTAGCTCAGGTGGCAATTTTTAAGGAAAAATAAAAGGAAGTGCGTGGAGACCTGGGGAAAAAGCAACACGGAGAAATCTACCCTCTAGAACTGAGAAAGAAGCGCAACAGAGGCTAGCTCAGGTGGCAATCTTTAAGCAAAAAGAATAAAATAAAAAAATACAATGGCGAGGAGACCCGGTCAAAAAGCAACCCTGAAAAAGGTACCCTCTGAAACTGAGGAAGCAGGGCAACAGTGCCTAGCTCAGGTGACAATCTTTAAGCAAAAGAAACACACAAGGGCGTGGGGAGCTGGCGAAAAGGCAACACTGAGAAATCCACCCTCTGAAACGGACGAAGATGGGCAACAGAGGCTACCTCAGGTGGCAATCGTTAAGCCAAAGAAACACACAAGGGTGTGGAGACCTGGGGAAAAAGCAACACGGAGAAATCCACCCTCTGAAACTGACGAACATGGGCAAAAGAAGCTAGCTCAGGTTGCAGCCTTCAAGCAGAAAAAAAAAAGACGCAAGGGCGTGGAGAGCTGGCGAAAAAGCAACACGGAGAAATCTACCCTCTGAAACCGAAGAAGATGGGCAACAGAGGCTAGCTCAGGTGGCAATCTTTAAGCAAAAAAAATAAAATAAAAAAATACAATGGCGAGGAGACCCGGTCAAAAAGCAACCCTGAAAAAGGTACCCTCTGAAACTGAGGAAGCAGCGCAACAGTGCCTAGCTCAGGTGACAATCTTTAAGCAAAAAAAAAAAACAAAAAACAAAAAACAAAAAACAAAACCCACAATGGAGTGGAGACCCGGGGGAAATCAACACTGAAAAATACAAAAAGAATGGAAGACCAATAGACAGAGCAGGCACTTTCACCTGGGGTGGAGGAGGTACGCATGGATGACCGATAAGCGCATGAAAAGATGTGAGCTGTTCCCTGGAAAAGCAAGTGAGAAAATTAGAGGGAGACATTGTGGGGACACATGGGTGAGACTGCCTTCTTCCAAATACCGGAACAGGATCAAACTGCTAGTCAGGTCGCGGAGAAGCCAAGTCAGTCACTCACGCCTCACTGGTGGTGAAGGGAAACGGTATGGCCTCTGTGAAAAAGGGCGTGGCGGGTTCCAAAACTGACACGCCGCGGAAACAACCACCGAAAGTGGCAACCTACATAAGCCTTTGGTGTATCTTGCCTCCTAAGAGCGTCTGTATGTAGCTGGAGCCTTGGGTCATTAAGGCTTCCACAGTGATCTGTGGTGGGTGGGTGGGGGGGGGGGGCCTTGGGCCTTGGGGGTCTCCGCTGGACCTCCAGGAAGTCAGCTTTTGTGGAGTCCCGTGAGTCCTTCCAGGGAGGGAGGCATCCAACCCGAGGGTGGTCTGGAGGGCACCACTCCCACCACTCCCGGGGGCTGGGGCGGGGGGCGGGGTGGGGGCTGCGGCCACGTTCCTGTTCATTCACACAGAATCCGGGGCATGAATGTTCTTAGCAGCTCTGTTCCACACAGCCCCACACTGGAAACCACACAGACGTCCTGCGAGTCCCATCCCTTGCTCATGTCGCCGGGGCTCCGGAGGAGGGCCACTCTGTAAAAGCGGCCGCCAGATGGCGCCCAACGACCGGCGCGGAGGGGTCAGCGGGAGGGAACCGGGTCACCAGCCAGCGAGAGTGCACAGCCTGAGCCCACCGCCGGGTCAGGTCTCTCTCTGTCTCTGTCTCTGTCTCTGTCTCTGTCTCTGTCTCTCTCTGTCTCTGTCTCTGTCTCTGTCTCTCTCTGTCTCTCTCTCTCTCTCTCTTTCTCTCTGGGCCCGCTTGGGGCGGGCGGGAGGTCACCACGTGAGGCCCCAGGGTGTCCACCTCGGAGCTCCCAGGCAGCACAGGGCAACCCTGGGCGCAGAAGGAGGTGTTGGAAAATCGGCGGGGAGGGGGGTGGGGTGGGTGGGCTTGCCAGGAAGGGGACAGACTCCCCACGTGACTTCTGGGCCGGGCCGGGCGCGGGGCTGCCGGCTGGCTGACGCGGACAGAGGTGGAAAAGTCCCCGGAGATGCCACGGGGCAGGCCGGGGCTGCCGGCCCCCGCTTCCCGGAGCGGCCCGAGCACTTCCCGGGCTCCCGGGAGGACTTAGAAAATCACGGCGGGGTGGGGGGTGGGGGTCGCTGTCAAACCGAAACCATGCACGTCATCAGAGAAGGACCGTGACGACGGAGGAATTGTCCGCAGTCTGTCAGGAATTGTGTGCAGCCTGTCACTTCCGGCCCAGAGGGTCTCTCTAAGGCAGACGGACAGACAGAGCCCACAAGTCGTAGAGGAAAGGACCGAGCCGCTTGGCCGCGGAAAAGTTTACAACACAAAACAGGTCTCCCTCCGCACGGGGCCACAGCAAAGCCCAAAGACGACACACGGGGGGGAGCATGGGTGCAGATGCACGTGTGGTGATAAGAATATGGATTTCAGCAGGGCTTCCCGTCCTCATCAACAAGCAGAAGCACCCAAATGGTGGGGGTTGGGGGGCAGAGACCTCACAGCCATTCCCTCCACAAATCGAGTTCCCCGGGACATCCTCACAGCGCCGTGCTGTGAGTGTGTGTGGGTGTTTAAAATGGAGTAAATGTGGACGTGGAACTGCTCCGTGAAACCAAAATAACAACAGTCGTAGATCTTCTTTGGTCATTTAGAAAATTCTTTTTTTTTTTTTTTTCCCCAGCGGTGCACGTATTTCCCTTCCAAAAAAGAAGAACGGGAAAGGAGATGTTAAAGGCAAGCAGAGAGAGGAAAACTGTTGCAAAACAAAAGCTGAGCTCCCGTCCGAGGGAGGCCTCCTCCATTGGAGGCCTAGGAAATCATTCTGACAAAATGGAGGATCTCTGTCTTTGGTGTCGATTCCCTCAGAGGTCAAGAGAAACCTTTTCCAATGTCTTTATCAGGAGGAGACTAGAAGTTAGAGAAAAGTATCCTTTCGGGAGTGAGAAAAACAAATTCTGATTTTGCATCAGCTTCCCTCCGATCTTGAAACTCATTGACTTGATTCCATTCTGTCGACGGAAATAATCCGGAACCAATCTATCCGTGAAAATCGGGGTGCGTTTATTCTGAGCTAAAATGTGAGGACTGTGGCCCGGGGCCTTTCTTCCCGAAGGAAGAGAGGGTGCCCGGGAAGTGGGGTGTACAGAGTGCTTCTAGACCCCCAGAGAGGACGTTTCACATAGGATCGAAAGGTCCCTTGGATGATAGTCGCGAGACTGCTCTGTCGGCACAGCGATCGACAGACACTGCTGGGTGGCAGGTCGGTTGTCTGGGCCTGGGTGGTCACAGGGGAGCCGGATGGTCAAAGGTGAGCGCAACCATCCGCTCCTAGCCTAAGGAAAGATGCCTCTCCTTAAGGAGAGGCCCGAGCACGGGGAAGCTGCTCCTTTCCCTTAAGGGCATTGGTTCTTGCCGTAGGAAATGTGTAAAGCGGATCTACGATGCGATGCGTGCTCGACGGCCACGTCAGGCCCTTTTCGAAAAACACTGTCAGGCCGAATTAGGCCGACACCCAATGGCTTCCTCATAGACTCCCATAGATCCTATCGCTCGCCATTTCTATCTGTCCACTCGTTCCAATTTTAGGCCACTTGACCACGAACAGGCCTTTTTCTCAGATTATTTTCCCCGTGAAACTTTGATCACCTTTTCACAGACAAAACGATCTTTACTTTTTAGGCCCTCTTGCCTGAAGGCAGCCATCTCACTTTCCTTGAACACAAAGATGTTTCCCATATTCACTTTTAGTGGCTTTTTGTTTTGTTTTGTTTTGTTTTGAGGACGATGAGCCCTGAGCTAACTGCTGCCAATCCTCCTCTTTTTGCCGAGGAAGGCTGGCCCTGAGCTCACCTCCGTGCCCATCTTCCTCTATTTCATATGTGGGACGCCTACCACCACGTGGCTCGCCCAGCGGTGCCACGTCCACCCCCGGGATCCGAACTGGCGAACCCCGGGCCGGCGAAGCGGAACAGGCACACTTAACCAGCGCGCCACCGGGCCGGCCTAGTGGCTTTCATCGCATTTGTTAAGTAGATTTTTTAACCCTCACGAACCTTAATTTTGGTGAAAACTAAGAAGCCAGCAATTAGGAACTGTCCTTCCCATGAGCATTCCGTCGCTTGGCCAATGTCTAAACACTTGGCCACTTTTAGAAACATGGGATTTCATAGGTTTATCTTTTCCTTCGCTTTATTTGATTTCATCTCACTTTAGTTTTTGGGTGAGGAAGATCGGCCCTCACAGAGCTAACGCCTGTTGCCAATCTTCCGTTTTTGTTTTCTTTTCCCCCCCTCCCGATTTTTCTCCCCCAATCCCCCCCATGACATAGTTGTCTATCTTAGTTGAGGGCCCTTCCAGTTGTGGCATGTGGGACGCCGCCTCCACACGGCCCGACGAGCGGTGCCGTGTCCGTGCCGTGCCCGGGATCTGAACCGGCAAAACCCTGGGCCGCCGAAGGGGAGCTTGTGAACTTAACCACTCGGCCACGGGGCCGCCCCCGTCCGTGGACTTTTTTATCACCTGATTTCACCTCGCAAAACTTCAAAGCTTCAAGTTATCAGAGAGGTTTGGGAAGTTGTTTTTATTAATTTAATTAATTTATTTTTCGAGGAAGACGAGCCCCGAGCTGACACCTGCTGCCAATTCTCCTCTTTTTGCCCCGGGAGAGTGGTCCCGAGCTAACATCCGTGCCCATCCCCCTCCCCTTGATAGGCGGGACGCTGACCACAGCGTGGCTCGCCAAGCGGCGCCACGTCCGCACCCCGGATCCGAACCTGCGAACCCCTGGCTGACAAAACGGAACGTGCGAACTTAACCGCTGTGCCGCCGGGCTGGCCCTTCGGGAAGTTATTTTCAGGACACGGGCCATAAACTAGAATCACCGCTACAGGTTTATCGGAGCGACATCAGCGTTCGTGGTGGATTGAGTCGTCCCCTCTGTCTCTCCCCTCCAGGGCACAACCAAAGGGACGTCTATCGACCCACCCACCAAGGATTCCCCCCCCCCCCCCCCCGCACGGCACAGCAGGATGCCTGAGAGATCCACGCAGCCCTACAGCGGCAAGTCACATTCGCACAGTCAAAATTCAATGGCAGAGACAAAACGTTAAGGTCAGTGAGAGGGAAGAGAATAACCGGCCCAGGAGCAACGGTGTGAAGAACACGGAGAAGACGGGTCCTAGACGCCGGGGTCCCCGGAGCAGCGATTTCATCAGAGGCCCGCAAACGTCCACGATCTCCACACCACGTTTATGGCCGACTGCGTGCGTGGGTCCTTTGGAATCGACCAGGCTACCGTCCGGGCCACTTTGGGACATCGTGTCCAGCTGCCCCGAGCGGTGGAGCTGTCGTTCAAGTGTAAGATGGGGCCCGTCCGGGGAGAGAATGGGGACGGGGAAAGGGAGGCCGCGGGAAGTCACAGAGTCTGAGGTGTTCGGGGGAGACTGACTCTTCTGAAGTGGAGGTGGTAGAAGGAGAGCAGCAGGATTTTTGGATTTTTGTTCCCTCTGTTAGGTATCTGGGTCCGGAGGAGAGTGGGGCGGGGGGGGGGGGGGGGCGGGTGGTGGTGGTGGTGGTGGGTGTGAGGCTGAGGCGGGGCTGGTGTTTCCTTTCCGAGTCAGGTGGAAGAGCTCCTCCAGTGGAGGTTTTTAGACAAGGGGTCTGGTCTGGCAGGATGGGAGGTTGCGGGTTGAGCCACAGGGGAATCTGTCGTAGCTCAGACTCGGGCCTTTGAAGAAATAGACAGAGAGAGGAGTTTTGCTCTGTCTGTCACCGCAGCCGGCACCTCAGGAGCAACAACAGGAGGCTTCCCGAATGAGTGAAGGGGCAGGAGCCAGCGTGCCCCGTGCCTCTCTCAGCCCTGCGCCGGCAGGGAAGGAAGCAGGCAGGCAGGCCTCAGGGCTACTCCCGTCCTACTGCCCGGTGGTCCCTGTCCCGGCCCCGCCCCCACTCTCCCCCTGACCCTCACCGCTCCCCAGCCCTCTTCTCAGCCAGAGAGGCGATGGGGGGGGGGGGCGGTGCGGTCCCAGAACAAGTTTCCTCTCATCCGCCATCATCTTGCCACCCTGACGACTTGGCCTGAGATCCGGCCTAGGCTGTACCCGTGTGTGGTTTTCCTGTGGACAAGGGGGCCGGTTCACCATTTCGGAAGAAACCCCTAGCCTTCCACTGCCGAGTCGCCAGCCTGGGAGGGGGGAGGGGGGAGGGGGGAGGGGAGGTCAGGCCCATTCATTCCGATGGGCCTGGCGTCAGGGCTTCATTCAAGTGCAGGAAGCTCTCTCCCATGGCCTCGGGCTTTTTCCCATTGAACGGCTTTCTTCAATTCCCCCACCCTTAGGCCGCAGTCCACCAAGGGCCGGGAGGCAGGGAGGGAAGATGTTGGGGCAGGGTGGCTGTCTGAGAAACTCGCCTCATCTGGGGCAGAAAGAGTGCCCCCCTCCTTTCTCTAACCCTACTAGACTGCTTGAGGATCACGGACGGTTTGGCTCATCGATGAGCCCTGCGTTATGGGCCCGGCAAGCAAACTCCTAACGGGCAACCCGCCGCTCTAGGCGTGTGTGGGTTTTTTGATCTTTCACCTTCAAGTTCGCACGACATCGGTCCGTGTCCCCCGCCCCGGCTTCCCATGGGAAATCCTCCGTCTCTTTCCACAGACTCACTGGCGACTTCACACAGTGCCTGCCTCCTCCTCCTTAGGAAGGAAGGAAGGAAGGAAGGAAGGAAGGAAGGAAGGAAGGAAGGAAGGAAGGGGCTGACCCCGTGGCCGAGCGGTTGAGTTTGCACGCTCCGCTTCAGCGGCCCGGGGCTTGGAAGGTTCGGATCCTGGGCTCGGACACGGCACCGCTCATCAAACCACGCTGAGGTGGCGTCCCACACGGCAGAACCAGAGGGACCCTCAAAGAGAATATAGAACTAGGTACTGGGGTGCTCTGGGGAGAAGAAGAAGAAGGAGGAGGAATAAAAAGAAAAGAAAAGATTGGCAATGAGCTCGGGTGCCAGTCTTTAAAAAAAAAAAAAAAAAGAGGAAGAAAGATGGACAAACAGGAACGAATCCCACTGACGGCACCTCCAAATGGTGGGGGGCAGGGGGGTGGGGGGGGTGGGGAGTGGCATCATCGGGCCAAGGGTGACTCTAAGCGTGATCCCGCGGTTGTGTTATTTGACATTTTATCGAATCGATTTATTATTTTATTTTTGAGGAAGATGAGCCCTGAGCGAACATCTGCCACCAATCCTCCTCTGTCGGCCGAGGAAGACTGGCCCTGAGCTGACATCCGTGCCCATCCCCCTCTACTTTCCAGGTGGGACGCCTGCCACAGCGTGGCTCGCCAAGCGGTGCCGGGTCCTGCGCCCGGGATCCGGACCGGCGAACCCGGGGCCGGCGGAGCAGAACGTGCGAACTTCACCGCCGCGCCACCGGGCCGGCCCCCGGAGTTGTTTTGAAAATCCAGTAAGGGGCTGGCCCCGTGGCCGAGTGGTTAAGTTCGCGCGCTCCGCTGCAGGCAGCCCAGTGTTTCATCGGTTCGTTCGGATCCCGGGCGCGGACACGGCACTGCTCATCAAACCACGCTGAGGCGGCGTCCCACATACCACCGCTAGAAGGACCCACCGCGAAGAACACACAACTACGTACCGGGGGGCTTTGGGGAGAAAAAGGAAAGACAAAAAATAAAATCTTCCAAACTCCAATAAAACTTTGAGTGAAGACGACGAGGAGGATGCGAAACGTATCTCACGCCTCCGAGCCGAGCCGTCCGTTTAGGTTTAGGAAGGGGGACGAGGACCCTTTGTAAGCGACATCCCTTTTTAAGCACCATTCTAAACCACAGAACAGAACTCCCTCTCCTCGACCCGGAGCGAGGAGGTTCCTGGGTGTGTCAGAGAGGGTCACGTCCTCTGCAGCACGAACGAACCGCCAGGGTTCGGCCACGGGAAAGAATTTCTTCCTCTCCAGGGGGACTAAAAGTCACCGACGGCAGCGGGCGTAGGTGCTATCCTTCCCGTCCAGGAAAGGCAGGGAGAACTTCAGCCGTGAAGAGAAGGAGGTCTTCCTCACTCCCCGTTTTGGGAGGGCCCCTTTGGCAGGGGAGTTTTGTCTCCTGATTTCAAGTCAGGAAGAAAAGGGAGAGAGAGAGAGAGAGAGAGAGAGAGAGAGAGAGAGAGAGAGTGTGTGTCCTTCTCGTGCCAGGTCGGTCTGAGGGGGACCTCCTCTGGTTTCCTCCCTTCCCAGGGAACGCCGTTCGCTCCTTCTTCTAGAAAAAGCTCCCAAAGCACCACCGCCCAGGATGGTCGACCTACGCCCATCGTCCCTCCTTTCCCAATCATTTCTACCGCGACAGAGGGACAGAGGCCCCTGCCCCATCCCCATCCCCACCCCCACCCCCATCGCCTGCCTCCTTGATGGCCAAAGGAGCTGCCTCTGAGAATGGAACGGGGCTTGGAAACCTTCTAGAGGGGTGACTCTCACCTGCCTGCCTGCTGGGAAAAGCACCACGCTGTCCATCGGACTGCTCTTTTGGGCAAACGTAGGCGTGCCACATAGCGATCGACAGCTATGGCGGGGGGGGGGGGGGCGGGGTGGCGTGGTGGTGCCCAGGATCCACGACACGTGACGGCTGCGGAGCACGACAGCCCTAAGACCTTGAGGGAGACGGGGTGGCGCGTGAATCCTTTCGGAACGAGAACGACAGGAAACGCTGACGGGGACGTGTTCTCCTCTCGAGAACACACCAACGCCTCGCACGGTGTCTGACCCGGGGTGCCTCTGACTTTTGTCATCAGAGACGATCCTCTCGACCGCCCCTCACGCTTTGGGGAAAAGGGGAGAGGGACTCGGTAGCACGGGAAAAGCCATCCCTCCGCCCTTCCTTTCCGTCTTCACGGCTCCTTCTCGTGGAAAACGAGGAAGCCGTCCGGAGGAACGGAACACTGACCCGGGCCAAAGCGTGGCCCAGCCTGAGCCTCCAAAACCTTCTGCTAAGTGAGAGGTGCCAGACATCCAAGGCGACCTACGTTGCGATTCCACACAGAGGAGAGAGCTAGAACGGTCCAACCCTAGAGGGCGACAGCAGATGGCGGCGGCGGCGGCGGCGGCAGCGGTGGTGGTGATCGTGGTGGGGCAGATCCGGGAGTGGGGCCGTTTTTTCTTTCGGGGGGAGGGGATGGAAACGGAAACCTTCTGGAAATAGATAGCCATGACGGATGCGCCACCTTGGGGAGAGAGACTCCCGAAGGCCACTGGCTTGTGCCCCGTGGAAAGGATGGATTCGGTGGGATGGGAATTCTACCTCCGTGTAGAGCGTGTGGTAAACCACGAGGTAGGTGGGTGGGTGGCCTCCCTGCCTCGCCTCCACCTAGACGTCCACACACAGAGACCGACGAGGGAGGGAGGGAGGGAGGGAGGGAGGGAGGGAGGGAGAGAGACAAGACGGACAGAGGCCGAGGCCGAGGCCGAGGCAGTGAGCGAGTAAGTGATCGACCCTGGCCATAGGGATTCCTCAGAGGGCGTCTCTTGGCTCCCCAAACGAAGAATGTGTGTGGAGATCGAGAAAGATCACCGACCTAGGAGAACCAGCAAGACTTCCTCACCCGCCAGAGAGCCGCTGGGCCCCTGCCGTCCCTGCCACCGCCACCCCTACCCCTCGCCTTTGGCAGCGACGCCAACGAAAGGCAGGCAGACGAGTGGGAGAGTCGTGTGGTGGTGTCCCCCAAGGAAGGTGGGTCCATGCCGACGAGCGGTCGTCGGCGTGTGGAAAAGCCAGAGGCGGGCTGACTAGAAGGAGGGCGTCCTGGAGGAAGGGGCCAGGGTGTGAGGGAGAGAGGCCTGTTCCTCTTCCCCTGTCGGTCCCAAGTCAGGGGCCCAAAGGAGGAAAGCTGTCCGTTCCTTTCCGACTCGGACGGTTCGGGCGGAACCGACCGATCCCCGCGGCGGCGCAGTCGGGGCTTTCTGGACCAGAACCCCTCTCTCTGTCGCCTTTCGACCACACGCACGCTTTAGAGGCCAAGGGAAAATGGATCGGGTCTCTCTGTCTCTCTCCCTAGAAAACAAGGGGCCGGGGGCCGAGCCCGTGGACGAACGGTCAAGTAGCGCCCCCCACCCCGGCCCCCGGCTTCGACGGCCCAGGTTTTCACTGGTTCGGATCCTGGGCGCAGCCCCAGACCCAGCATCGCCCTTCAAGCCACGCCGAGGCGGCGTCCCACATAGCAGAAACGCGAAAGACCTACCACTGGAACCTACAACTATGGACGGGACGGGACGGGACGGGGCGGGGCGGGGCGGGGCGGGGCGGGGGTGGGGGGGGCGGCTTTGGGGAGCAGGAAGAAAGAAAAAATAAAAGAAACACAAGGACGGTCATCGCGATAGTTCTTTCCACTTCCATCCATATGTTAACAGGACCCAAGTTTCCCGACCTCCATTTGGATGTATGTTAACTAAATGGAGAAGCTATTCAAAGGACTCCTCTAAAGAAGTCCACGTTCTTCTTTCTAAATGATAATGAAAATCATTGTCACCACCGCTCTTCCGACCCTCCATGTCCAGACGGCCTCCCGCCCCTCCCCTATCCCCAACTCCCGCCCCGCCCCGCGCCGACCCCCGACCCCGGCATTCTCCACGCCCACCTTTCCCTCTCCACTCCTACCCCCCCCCCGTCCCCCGCCGCCCGGGACACCGCACCCCGCGCCCCCCCCCCCCCAATCCAGGCCGGGCCACCTGGTCGACCTCCTCGAACACTATATAAGAGGATGCCGGGCAGCAGGTGGCGCCCGACAAGCGGCCTCCTCACCGGCCGGACGGATCAGCCTCGCGGGGGCGGGCGATGGGGAGGCGTTCGTCCAGGTCAGGTCAGGTCGGGGGAGGGAGGATGCCGCGCCGGCCGGCCTGGTGCGTGGCCTGGTCCCGATCCACCCCGCGTCTCGTTTCTCGGGCCGGGACGAGTACAGGCGGGGAGGCCGACTCGGTCACGGAAAGCGGCCTTGGGGAGGTTTTGGCGAACGTCCCTGTCCCGGGGCCGTCTGCCGACTAGGGGACGGAGTCCTCCTCCATGCTCCTTCTCGCCCCCAGTCGGGCGGGTTGTGGGTCGCGCGGTCGACTTGGCCATTTCCCCGGAGGCATCCTGCCTGCCGGGGCTCCCTCCCTCGGGCCGGTGCGAGCGGTCCTCGGGCGGCCCGGGAATTTGGGCCGCAGCGAACGAACGAACGAAGCCCGTCCCTCCTGCGTCGGCACCGATGAGACACAGCCCTGGTGGATGGAGCCGCTTTCCTCGGGTTTCCTTTTGCTTTCGGCCGCTGCTGCCACCAAACCTCCCTAAACGATAGGAATGAAAACGGGAACCGTTGGCATAATAAAAGCGTTTTGGTTGGCGTGTTTCTTGGCTTTTGGGGACTCGAGAGGTATGATGGATGATCTCCGATTGACGTTGGGAAGGTCTATTTCATCCCAGTCGCACGAACCCCGAAAACGTGGCGGCTGGACGAGGGAGGGAGGGAGGGAGGGAGGGAGGGAGGGAGGGAGGCCAACCACGGGATTTCCGCACGACCAGCTGATGGACACGAGCGCCCCGTGAGCCGGGCGGAGGGCAGCCGCCCGGGTCTCGCAGCTACGTGCCCGCGGAACCCTCGGGACTGCGAGAAGCCGGAGCGACCCGCAGCCATGTGGCGCTCGGCGCGGACATCTGGTCGACCCGCGCGCCACGGGACCCGGGGCCCGAGTCCGGGCCGGGCCGCCGGTCGACCCGGCAGGGCGGCTGCCCCGGGGGCCTCGCGGCTGCTCGTCCGCAGCCTCCAGGGAGCCCTCGGGGCTCCGAGAAGGCCGAGCGCCCCGCGGCCCCACGGCGCTCGGTGCGGACATCTGGTCGACCCGCTCCCCCCCCGCCCCCCGAGACACGGGGGTCGGGTCGCCGGTCGACCCGGCAGGGCGGCGGCCACGGCGGCCTCGCCGCTGCTCGTCCGCCGGGTCGCCGGAGCCCTCGAGCCTCCGAGAAGGCCGAGCGCCCTGCGGTCCCGCGGCGCTCGGCGCGGACATCTGGTCGACCCGCGCGCCGCCGGACCCCGTGGCTACGAGTCCGCGGGGCCTTCGGAGCCGACAGAGGGCCGGGAGCGCACCCAGAGCACCCAGAGCACCCAGAGCCCCGGGACCCGGCCCCGAGCGCCGCGGACATCTGGTCGACCCGCGCGCCCCAGTCCGGGGACCAAGTCCGGGCCGGACAGCTGGTCGACCCGGCAGGGCGTCGGCCACCTGGGAGCCGCACCCACGAGTCCGCGGGGTCTCTGGAGCCGACGGAGGCCGGGGAGCCCACCCAGGCCGCCGAGAGCCCCGCGTCCCCGCGGCGCTCGGCGCGGACATCTGGTCGACCCGCGCGCCGCCGGACCCCGTGGCTACCAGTCCGCGGGGCCTTCGGAGCCGACAGAGGGCCGGGAGCGCACCCAGAGCACCCAGAGCCCCGGGGCCCGGCCCCGAGCGCCGCGGACATCTGGTCGACCCGCGCGCCCCGGTCCGGGGACCGAGTCCGGGCCGGACAGCTGGTCGACCCGGCAGGGCGGCTGCCCCGGGGGCCTCGCGGCTGCTCGTCCGCAGCCTCCAGGGAGCCCTCGGGGCTCCGAGAAGGCCGAGCGCCCCGCGTCCCCGCGGCGCTCGTCGCGGACATCTGGTCGACCCGCGCGCCGCCGGACCCCGTGGCTACGAGTCCGCGGGGCCTTCGGAGCCGACAGAGGCCCGGGAGCGCACCCAGAGCACCCAGAGACCCGGGACCCGGCCCCGGGCGCCGCGGACATCTGGTCGACCCGCGCGCCCCACTCCGGGGACCAAGTCCGGGCCGGACAGCTGGTCGACCCGGCAGGGCGGCGGCCCCGGCGGCCTCCAGGGAGCCCTCGGGGCTCCGAGAAGGCCGAGCGCCCCGCGGCCCCGCGGCCCCGCGGCCCCGCGGGGCGCTCGGTGCGGACATCTGGTCGACCCGCCCACCCCCCCGAGACCCGAGACCCGGGGGCCGGGTCGCCGGTCGACCCGGCAGGGCGGCGGCCCCAGCGGCCTCGCCGCTGCTCGTCCGCCGG
>NW_027224757.1:72500-78142 GCF_041296235.1 Equus asinus
ACCCTCTCGGATCGCTAGAGAAGGCTTTCTCACCGAGGGCGTGTCGCCCCCGCCCATCGTCCGCCATCGGGCCCACCAAGGCGCTTACAGACACCATGGCCACGCAATGCAGGAGGGGTCTGCGGTAGAGGTAAGGCCTAGAGCAAGTCGGAGCGTCCGTGGTCAGGGCCGCGAGCCCGCGCTGCCCCGGGCTCGCCATCTCTGGCCACACTGGGCTTAGCTAGGGATCTACAAGGCCCCTGTGCGGCTCCCAAGTCAGTGCCTCCCCTCAGGCCGAGAGACCAAGGGAGGCAGAGACTGGGACGGAGGTGCCGATCAAACAGCACCTCCCAACCAAAGAGCCAGCGCCACGCCGCTGGCTCGGCCCGCCACGGTCACTCCCACACCCGCGGGGAAACCCCAGCAAGGGGAACGCGCGGGCACGCGCCCGAGCCTGCCCGCCCCCACACGGCACGCCGTGGGGGGCGACGAGGCACCCGTCCCCCCCGAGGGGGACGAGGGGCACGCCTCCCTTACCGACTCGACCCCCCCCGCTCCTCAGACACACCAGCGCAGCGGTTACCTGAGGAGGCCGACGGGAACAGGGAACGACACCGCCACTCGGCCTCGGGCGCCTGAGGGACGACCTGGAACGCTCCAGGGGCACCGCCAACGGCCTGGGGAACGCGCTCACGCGCCCGGGAAGGCGCGCGGCGCGGCGGCAACACGGCCCGCCCCACCGCGGGGAGGGCCGCCCGCGAGACACAGCCAAGAGGCACAGGCAGAGCATCCGCCGCGTCACGGAGACCCCGACACCGCCCACGCCACGAGGCACGGGGCGGGGGAGCGAGGTCGGGCCGGATTCCGCACCCCTGCCGCCTCCCACACGCCACTCGCAGCGGGGGAGAACGGGCGAGGGGACCCGCGGGCAGAGCGAGAAGAGCGGTCCCGTTCGCCATGAACGTCCGTCCCTCGTCTGGCACGGCTTAGGCCCGGCCCGGGAGAGCACAGCATCACCACATCGGTCGGCAGCATAACGCGAGGGACCCCCGAGCAAGGGAAGGCCGGCGAGGACAGCGAGCGGAGGAGCCTGCTTCAGCCTCACCGACCCCTCTCCTCCTCCAGCAAGCGCGGGCGACGACCCCAGGACGAGAACGCCTGACACGCACTGGCACGGAGCCGGTGGGATGGGGTAAGTCGCGACCGCACCCGGGTGCCGGCGGCAGGGAGTGCACGTGGTAGAGGACCCCGCGCCCCTAACCCCGCCGCCCTCGGGTACCAGAGACCGGAGGTGGCACCACGGTCGTGGGGGCGCCTGGAACGCACAAGAGCCGGCGCGCAGGCCCCAGCGGGCGGCTCAAGCGGCGGGGGTGGAAACGGGCGTCCGGTTCTCGGCCAGAGCCCGGAGCCCTCCCCGCACACGCATCCAGGCACCCGGAAGCTCTCGGGCGACTGTCACCCGAGCAGAGCGTGTCAGCACTTATCTGGCGGCACAAAACCACCCATTCGGGGGCAAGAATCGCCGCGCCCGGAGACGGGGCCCACCCACGGATCACCAGGGGAACCCCTGGATCACGGCCACGGCCACCAGACCCCAAGCACGACCCCATCGCCACCAGGCCCGGAGCTCCCGGGGCCATCTGGTCGACCCCAGAAGCGTGGCGGCAGGGGGAGCCGGGGACAGCCTCCCCGGGCCGCCCGCGCGGGCCGGGACCGGTCGGTCCCTCCCTCTGAGTCGCCGGGTCAGGACTTAGAAAAGAATTCCGCGGAGGCGCCTCCGGCGACCGGGCCCGGGGCGGGACCGTGGCTCCCGTCCCTCAGCCGGGGCTCCACCTACGCCTCGAGCCGGCCCCCTCCCGCCTCCGGACAAAGACGCGACCCGCGAAACTCGGAGAGAGAAGTCCGGTCCGACGGCCCGGACCCACCCCGGGCACGCGTGCGGGCCGGGGACGCCCTCCCCGGCCCGCCCTCGAGGGCTCCCGGGGCCGGTCCACGCTCTTCTCCAGGGCGGGACTTGGAAAAAAAAACTGCCACGGAGGAGGAGGCATCCGAGGACCGGGCCCGGTCCCCACCGCCAGAGCCGGTCGACTCGGAAGACCAGTGGGGAAAAGGCCAGCCCGGCGGCCGAGCCCGTCGCGCCCTCCACGGGCCTCCCCCGCAAGGCCCCGGCCGGTCGCCCACCTCCGGAGCGGGGCGCGGAAAGGGGATCGGCGACGCGGAAGGCCCGACCACCGGGCCGCCCTCGGGACGACGGCCGGGCACGGGACGAGCTCCCTCGCCCGTTCCCCCGCGGCGGCCCCCCACCCCCTCCCGGGGACGGAGGGGCACCGGCGGCTGCTGGTCGACCCGTCCGGGAGGCCCCACACCCCGGCCGGCACCGGGCGGCGCGGCGACAGCCACCTCCCTCAGTAGCCTGCACCTCCAATCTCCGGCGAGCGGGCGTCGCGCTCACGCCCCGGCGCCACCGGGCCAGATCCCGCCAGCGACGCCGGCCTCCCGGGACTCTGCCTCGGTCACCGCGGCCGAGTCCCGTCCCTTGGCCCGCGTCGCCGGAGCTCCGGAGGAAAGAGACGATATAAAAGCGGCCGCCAGGTGGCACCCGGCGACCGACGACCGCCTCAGCGGGACGGAGCCGGAGCGCGGGCCCGCCGGGGAGCACAGCCGGGCCGCCGGGCCGCCCGATCCCGTCCCGGAGCCCCCTCGGACCCAGCCTCCCGGCCCAGTGCGGCCCCGGGGCGTCCGCCCGCGGGCTCCCGGCCGCCAAGGCGCAGCCCCAGCCGCAGGAGGGGGACTCGGAAAAGGTTTCTCGGGCGATCACCGGGAAGGGGAAGGGGAGAGTTCCCCCCAGAGAGGCCAGGGGGCGGCCCGGGCCGGGCTGGGCCGGTGCGGCCGGGAGGCCGCCGCTTCCCGGAGCGGCTGGAGCGCCCCCGGGGTTCCCGGGAGGACTTAGAAAATCAGGGCGGGCGGGGACGGTCAAACCGAAACCAGGCACGTCATCCGAGAAGGACCGTGATGACGGGAGGAGGAAAGCTTTCCAGTCCAGAGGGCCTGTCGAAGGCAGGCGGAGAGTCTACCCGCTGAAACTGACGAAGATGGGCAAAAGAAGCTAGCTCAGGCGCCGACATTTAAGGAAATAAAAAAAAAAAAGCAAGAGGGCGTGGAGAAATGGGGAAAAATCAACACTGAGAAATCTACCCTCTGAAACCGACGAAGCTGGGCAACAGGGGCTAGCTCAGGTGGCAATTTTTAAGGAAAAATAAAAGGAAGTGCGTGGAGACCTGGGGAAAAAGCAACACGGAGAAATCTACCCTCTAGAACTGAGAAAGAAGCGCAACAGAGGCTAGCTCAGGTGGCAATCTTTAAGCAAAAAAAATAAGATAAAAAAATACAATGGCGAGGAGACCCGGTCAAAAAGCAACCCTGAAAAAGGTACCCTCTGAAACTGAGGAAGCAGGGCAACAGTGCCTAGCTCAGGTGACAATCTTTAAGCAAAAGAAACACACAAGGGCGTGGGGAGCTGGCGAAAAGGCAACACTGAGAAATCCACCCTCTGAAACGGACGAAGATGGGCAACAGAGGCTAGCTCAGGTGGCAATCTTTAAGCAAAAGAAACACACAAGGGCGTGGAGACCTGGGGAAAAAGCAACACGGAGAAATCCACCCTCTGAAACTGAGGAAGATGGGCAAGAGAGGCTACCTCAGGTGGCAATCCTTAAGCAAAAACAAAGCACAAAGGCGTGGAGCCCTGGGGACAAAGCAACCCTGAAATATCTACCCTCTGAAACTGAGGAACATGGGCAAGAGAGGCTAGCTCAGGTGGCAATCGTTAAGCAAAAACAAAACACAAAGGCGTGGAGACCTGGGAAAAAGCAACCCTGAAATATCTACCCTCTGAAACTGAGGAAGATGGGCAAGAGAGGCTGGCTTCAGGTGGCAATCTTTAAGCAAAAGAAACACACAAGGGCGTGGAGGCCTGGGGAAAAAGCAACACGGAGAAATCCACCCTCTGAAACTGAGGGACATGGGCAAAAGAAGCTAGCTCAGGTTGCAAACTTTAAGCAAAAAAAACACACAAGGGCGTGCAGACCTGGCAAAAAAGCCACAGTGAGAAATCTACCCTCTGAAACCGACGAAGATGGACAACAGAGGCTAGCTCAGGTGGCAATTTTTAAGGAAAAATAAAAGGAAGTGCGTGGAGACCTGGGGAAAAAGCAACACGGAGAAATCTACCCTCTAGAACTGAGGGAGAAGCGCAACAGAGGCTAGCTCAGGTGGCAATCTTTAAGCAAAAAAAATAAAATAAAAAAATACAATGGCGAGGAGACCCGGTGAAAAAGCAACCCTGAAAAAGGTACCCTCTGAAACTGAGGAAGCAGGGCAACAGTGCCTAGCTCAGGTGACAATCTTTAAGCAAAAGAAACACACAAGGGCGTGGGGAGCTGGCGAAAAGGCAACACTGAGAAATCCACCCTCTGAAACGGACGAAGATGGGCAACAGAGGCTAGCTCAGGTGGCAATCGTTAAGCAAAGAAACACACAAGGGCGTGGAGACCTGGGAAAAAGCAACACGGAGAAATCCACCCTCTGAAACTGAGGAAGATGGGCAAGAGAGGCTACCTCAGGTGGCAATCCTTAAGCAAAAACAAAGCACAAAGGCGTGGAGCCCTGGGGACAAAGCAACCCTGAAATATCTACCCTCTGAAACTGAGGAACATGGGCAAGAGAGGCTAGCTCAGGTGGCAATCTTTAAGCAAAAGAAACACACAAGGGCGTGGAGACCTGGGGAAAAGGCAACACTGAGAAATCCACCCTCTGAAACGGACGAATATGGGCAACAGAGGCTAGCTCAGGTGGCAATCGTTAAGCAAAAACAAAACCCAAAGGCGTGGAGACCTGGGGAAAAAGCAACCCTGAAATATCTACCCTCTGAAACTGAGGAAGATGGGCAAGAGAGGCTGGCTTCAGGTGGCAATCGTTAAGCAAAAGAAACACACAAGGGCGTGGAGACCTGGGGAAAAAGCAACATTCAGAAATCCACCCTCTGAAACTGAGGAAGATGGGCAACAGAGGCTACCTCAGGTGGCAATCGTTAAGCCAAAGAAAACACACAAGGGTGTGGAGACCTGGGGAAAAAGCAACACGGAGAAATCCACCCACTGAAACGGACGAAGATGGACAACAGAGGCTAGCTCAGGTGGCAATTTTTAAGGAAAAATAGAAGGAAGTGCGTGGAGACCTGGGGAAAAAGCAACACGGAGAAATCTACCCTCTAGAACTGAGAAAGAAGCGCAACAGAGGCTAGCTCAGGTGGCAATCTTTAAGCAAAAAAATAAGATAAAAAAATACAATGGCGAGGAGACCCGGTCAAAAAGCAACCCTGAAAAAGGTACCCTCTGAAACTGAGGAAGCAGGGCAACAGTGCCTAGCTCAGGTGACAATCTTTAAGCAAAAGAAACACACAAGGGCGTGGGGAGCTGGCGAAAAGGCAACACTGAGAAATCCACCCTCTGAAACGGACGAAGATGGGCAACAGAGGCTACCTCAGGTGGCAATCGTTAAGCCAAAGAAACACACAAGGGTCTGGAGGCCTGGGGAAAAAGCAACACGGAGAAATCCACCCTCTGAAACTGAGGGACATGGGCAAAAGAAGCTAGCTCAGGTTG
>NW_027224758.1:12500-28366 GCF_041296235.1 Equus asinus
TTCTCGGAGCCCCGAGGGCTCCCTGGAGGCCGCCGGGGCCGCCGCCCTGCCGGGTCGACCAGCTGTCCGGCCCGGACTTGGTCCCCGGACCGGGGCGCGCGGGTCGACCAGATGTCCGCGGCGCTCGGGGCCGGGTCCCGGGTCTCTGGGTGCTCTGGGTGCGCTCCCGGCCCTCTGTCGGCTCCGAAGGCCCCGCGGACTCGTAGCCACGGGGTCCGGCGGCGCGCGGGTCGACCAGATGTCCGCGCCGAGCGCCGCGGGGCCGTGGGGCCGCGGGGCGCTCGGCCTTCTCGGAGCCCCGAGGGCTCCCTGGAGGCTGCGGACGAGCAGCCGCGAGGCCCCCGGGGCAGCCGCCCTGCCGGGTCGACCAGCTGTCCGGCCCGGACTTGGTCCCCGGACTGGGGCGCGCGGGTCGACCAGATGTCCGCGGCGCTCGGGGCCGGGCCCCGGGTCTCTGGGTGCTCTGGGTGCGCTCCCGGCCCTCTGTCGGCTCCGAAGGCCCCGCGGACTCGTAGCCACGGGGTCCGGCGGCGCGCGGGTCGACCAGATGTCCGCGCCGAGCGCCGCGGGACTGCAGGGCGCTCGGCCTTCTCGGAGGCTCGAGGGCTCCGGCGACCCGGCGGACGAGCAGCGGCGAGGCCGCCGTGGCCGCCGCCCTGCCGGGTCGACCGGCGACCCGACCCCCGTGTCTCGGGGGGGGGGGGGGAGCGGGTCGACCAGATGTCCGCACCGAGCGCCGCGGGGCCGTGGGGCCGCGGGGCGCTCGGCCTTCTCGGAGCCCCGAGGGCTCCCTGGAGGCTGCGGACGAGCAGCCGCGAGGCCCCCGGGGCAGCCGCCCTGCCGGGTCGACCGGCGGCCCGGCCCGGACTCGGGCCCCGGGTCCCGTGGCGCGCGGGTCGACCAGATGTCCGCGCCGAGCGCCACATGGCTGCGGGTCGCTCCGGCTTCTCGCAGTCCCGAGGGTTCCGCGGGCACGTAGCTGCGAGACCCGGGCGGCTGCCCTCCGCCCGGCTCACGGGGCGCTCGTGTCCATCAGCTGGTCGTGCGGAAATCCCGTGGTTGGCCTCCCTCCCTCCCTCCCTCCCTCGTCCAGCCGCCACGTTTTCGGGGTTCGTGCGACTGGGATGAAATAGACCTTCCCAACGTCAATCGGAGATCATCCATCATACCTCTCGAGTCCCCAAAAGCCAAGAAACACGCCAACCAAAACGCTTTTATTATGCCAACGGTTCCCGTTTTCATTCCTATCGTTTAGGGAGGTTTGGTGGCAGCAGCGGCCGAAAGCAAAAGGAAACCCGAGGAAAGCGGCTCCATCCACCAGGGCTGTGTCTCATCGGTGCCGACGCAGGAGGGACGGGCTTCGTTCGTTCGTTCGCTGCGGCCCAAATTCCCGGGCCGCCCGAGGACCGCTCGCACCGGCCCGAGGGAGGGAGCCCCGGCAGGCAGGATGCCTCCGGGGAAATGGCCAAGTCGACCGCGCGACCCACAACCCGCCCGACTCGGGGCGAGAAGGAGCATGGAGGAGGACTCCGTCCCCTAGTCGGCAGACGGCCCCGGGACAGGGACGTTCGCCAAAACCTCCCCAAGGCCGCTTTCCGTGACCGAGTCGGCCTCCCCGCCTGTACTCGTCCCGGCCCGAGAAACGAGACGCGGGGTGGATCGGGACCAGGCCACGCACCAGGCCGGCCGGCGCGGCATCCTCCCTCCCCCGACCTGACCTGACCTGGACGAACGCCTCCCCATCGCCCGCCCCCGCGAGGCTGATCCGTCCGGCCGGTGAGGAGGCCGCTTGTCGGGCGCCACCTGCTGCCCGGCATCCTCTTATATAGTGTTCGAGGAGGTCGACCAGGTGGCCCGGCCTGGATTGGGGGGGGGGGGCGCGGGGTGCGGTGTCCCGGGCGGCGGGGGACGGGGGGGGGTAGGAGTGGAGAGGGAAAGGTGGGCGTGGAGAATGCCGGGGTCGGGGGTCGGCGCGGGGCGGGGCGGGAGTTGGGGATAGGGGAGGGGCGGGAGGCCGTCTGGACATGGAGGGTCGGAAGAGCGGTGGTGACAATGATTTTCATTATCATTTAGAAAGAAGAACGTGGACTTCTTTAGAGGAGTCCTTTGAATAGCTTCTCCATTTAGTTAACATACATCCAAATGGAGGTCGGGAAACTTGGGTCCTGTTAACATATGGATGGAAGTGGAAAGAACTATCGCGATGACCGTCCTTGTGTTTCTTTTATTTTTTCTTTCTTCCTGCTCCCCAAAGCCGCCCCCCCACCCCCGCCCCGCCCCGCCCCGCCCCGCCCCGTCCCGTCCCGTCCCGTCCATAGTTGTAGGTTCCAGTGGTAGGTCTTTCGCGTTTCTGCTATGTGGGACGCCGCCTCGGCGTGGCTTGAAGGGCGATGCTGGGTCTGGGGCTGCGCCCAGGATCCGAACCGGTGAAAACCTGGGCCGTCGAAGCCGGGGGCCGGGGTGGGGGGCGCTACTTGACCGTTCGTCCACGGGCTCGGCCCCCGGCCCCTTGTTTTCTAGGGAGAGAGACAGAGAGACCCGATCCATTTTCCCTTGGCCTCTAAAGCGTGCGTGTGGTCGAAAGGCGACAGAGAGAGGGGTTCTGGTCCAGAAAGCCCCGACTGCGCCGCCGCGGGGATCGGTCGGTTCCGCCCGAACCGTCCGAGTCGGAAAGGAACGGACAGCTTTCCTCCTTTGGGCCCCTGACTTGGGACCGACAGGGGAAGAGGAACAGGCCTCTCTCCCTCACACCCTGGCCCCTTCCTCCAGGACGCCCTCCTTCTAGTCAGCCCGCCTCTGGCTTTTCCACACGCCGACGACCGCTCGTCGGCATGGACCCACCTTCCTTGGGGGACACCACCACACGACTCTCCCACTCGTCTGCCTGCCTTTCGTTGGCGTCGCTGCCAAAGGCGAGGGGTAGGGGTGGCGGTGGCAGGGACGGCAGGGGCCCAGCGGCTCTCTGGCGGGTGAGGAAGTCTTGCTGGTTCTCCTAGGTCGGTGATCTTTCTCGATCTCCACACACATTCTTCGTTTGGGGAGCCAAGAGACGCCCTCTGAGGAATCCCTATGGCCAGGGTCGATCACTTACTCGCTCACTGCCTCGGCCTCGGCCTCGGCCTCTGTCAGTCTTGTCTCTCTCCCTCCCTCCCTCCCTCCCTCCCTCCCTCCCTCGTCGGTCTCTGTGTGTGGACGTCTAGGTGGAGGCGAGGCAGGGAGGCCACCCACCCACCTACCTCGTGGTTTACCACACGCTCTACACGGAGGTAGAATTCCCATCCCACCGAATCCATCCTTTCCACGGGGCACAAGCCAGTGGCCTTCGGGAGTCTCTCTCCCCAAGGTGGCGCATCCGTCACGGCTATCTATTTCCAGAAGGTTTCCGTTTCCATCCCCTCCCCCCGAAAGAAAAAACGGCCCCACTCCCGGATCTGCCCCACCACGATCACCACCACCACTGCCGCCGCCGCCGCCGCCGCCATCTGCTGTCGCCCTCTAGGGTTGGACCGTTCTAGCTCTCTCCTCTGTGTGGAATCGCAACGTAGGTCGCCTTGGATGTCTGGCACCTCTCACTTAGCAGAAGGTTTTGGAGGCTCAGGCTGGGCCACGCTTTGGCCCGGGTCAGTGTTCCGTTCCTCCGGACGGCTTCCTCGTTTTCCACGAGAAGGAGCCGTGAAGACGGAAAGGAAGGGCGGATGGATGGCTTTTCCCGTGCTACCGAGTCCCTCTCCCCTTTTCCCCAAAGCGTGAGGGGCGGTCGAGAGGATCGTCTCTGATGACAAAAGTCAGAGGCACCCCGGGTCAGACACCGTGCGAGGCGTTGGTGTGTTCTCGAGAGGAGAACACGTCCCCGTCAGCGTTTCCTGTCGTTCTCGTTCCGAAAGGATTCACGCGCCACCCCGTCTCCCTCAAGGTCTTAGGGCTGTCGTGCTCCGCAGCCGTCACGTGTCGTGGATCCTGGGCACCACCACGCCACCCCGCCCCCCCCCCCCCCCCGCCATAGCTGTCGATCGCTATGTGGCACGCCTACGTTTGCCCAAAAGAGCAGTCCGATGGACAGCGTGGTGCTTTTCCCAGCAGGCAGGCAGGTGAGAGTCACCCCTCTAGAAGGTTTCCAAGCCCCGTTCCATTCTCAGAGGCAGCTCCTTTGGCCATCAAGGAGGCAGGCGATGGGGGTGGGGGTGGGGATGGGGATGGGGCAGGGGCCTCTGTCCCTCTGTCGCGGTAGAAATGATTGGGAAAGGAGGGACGATGGGCGTAGGTCGACCATCCTGGGCGGTGGTGCTTTGGGAGCTTTTTCTAGAAGAAGGAGCGAACGGCGTTCCCTGGGAAGGGAGGAAACCAGAGGAGGTCCCCCTCAGACCGACCTGGCACGAGAAGGACACACACTCTCTCTCTCTCTCTCTCTCTCTCCCTTTTCTTCCTGACTTGAAATCAGGAGACAAAACTCCCCTGCCAAAGGGGCCCTCCCAAAACGGGGAGTGAGGAAGACCTCCTTCTCTTCACGGCTGAAGTTCTCCCTGCCTTTCCTGGACGGGAAGGATAGCACCTACGCCCGCTGCCGTCGGTGACTTTTAGTCCCCCTGGAGAGGAAGAAATTCTTTCCCGTGGCCGAACCCTGGCGGTTCGTTCGTGCTGCAGAGGACGTGACCCTCTCTGACACACCCAGGAACCTCCTCGCTCCGGGTCGAGGAGAGGGAGTTCTGTTCTGTGGTTTAGAATGGTGCTTAAAAAGGGATGTCGCTTACAAAGGGTCCTCGTCCCCCTTCCTAAACCTAAACGGACGGCTCGGCTCGGAGGCGTGAGATACGTTTCGCATCCTCCTCGTCGTCTTCACTCAAAGTTTTATTGGAGTTTGGAAGATTTTATTTTTTGTCTTTCCTTTTTCTCCCCAAAGCCCCCCGGTACGTAGTTGTGTGTTCTTCGCGGTGGGTCCTTCTAGCGGTGGTATGTGGGACGCCGCCTCAGCGTGGTTTGATGAGCAGTGCCGTGTCCGCGCCCGGGATCCGAACGAACCGATGAAACACTGGGCTGCCTGCAGCGGAGCGCGCGAACTTAACCACTCGGCCACGGGGCCAGCCCCTTACTGGATTTTCAAAACAACTCCGGGGGCCGGCCCGGTGGCGCGGCGGTGAAGTTCGCACGTTCTGCTCCGCCGGCCCCGGGTTCGCCGGTCCGGATCCCGGGCACAGGACCCGGCACCGCTTGGCGAGCCACGCTGTGGCAGGCGTCCCACCTGGAAAGTAGAGGGGGATGGGCACGGATGTCAGCTCAGGGCCAGTCTTCCTCGGCCGACAGAGGAGGATTGGTGGCAGATGTTCGCTCAGGGCTCATCTTCCTCAAAAATAAAATAATAAATCGATTCGATAAAATGTCAAATAACACAACCGCGGGATCACGCTTAGAGTCACCCTTGGCCCGATGATGCCACTCCCCACCCCCCCCACCCCCCTGCCCCCCACCATTTGGAGGTGCCGTCAGTGGGATTCGTTCCTGTTTGTCCATCTTTCTTCCTCTTTTTTTTTTTTTTTTTAAAGACTGGCACCCGAGCTCATTGCCAATCTTTTCTTTTCTTTTTATTCCTCCTCCTTCTTCTTCTTCTCCCCAGAGCACCCCAGTACCTAGTTCTATATTCTCTTTGAGGGTCCCTCTGGTTCTGCCGTGTGGGACGCCACCTCAGCGTGGTTTGATGAGCGGTGCCGTGTCCGAGCCCAGGATCCGAACCTTCCAAGCCCCGGGCCGCTGAAGCGGAGCGTGCAAACTCAACTGCTCGGCCACGGGGTCAGCCCCTTCCTTCCTTCCTTCCTTCCTTCCTAAGGAGGAGGAGGCAGGCACTGTGTGAAGTCGCCAGTGAGTCTGTGGAAAGAGACGGAGGATTTCCCATGGGAAGCCGGGGCGGGGGACACGGACCGATGTCGTGCGAACTTGAAGGTGAAAGATCAAAAAACCCACACACGCCTAGAGCGGCGGGTTGCCCGTTAGGAGTTTGCTTGCCGGGCCCATAACGCAGGGCTCATCGATGAGCCAAACCGTCCGTGATCCTCAAGCAGTCTAGTAGGGTTAGAGAAAGGAGGGGGGCACTCTTTCTGCCCCAGATGAGGCGAGTTTCTCAGACAGCCACCCTGCCCCAACATCTTCCCTCCCTGCCTCCCGGCCCTTGGTGGACTGCGGCCTAAGGGTGGGGGAATTGAAGAAAGCCGTTCAATGGGAAAAAGCCCGAGGCCATGGGAGAGAGCTTCCTGCACTTGAATGAAGCCCTGACGCCAGGCCCATCGGAATGAATGGGCCTGACCTCCCCTCCCCCCTCCCCCCTCCCCCCTCCCAGGCTGGCGACTCGGCAGTGGAAGGCTAGGGGTTTCTTCCGAAATGGTGAACCGGCCCCCTTGTCCACAGGAAAACCACACACGGGTACAGCCTAGGCCGGATCTCAGGCCAAGTCGTCAGGGTGGCAAGATGATGGCGGATGAGAGGAAACTTGTTCTGGGACCGCACCGCCCCCCCCCCCATCGCCTCTCTGGCTGAGAAGAGGGCTGGGGAGCGGTGAGGGTCAGGGGGAGAGTGGGGGCGGGGCCGGGACAGGGACCACCGGGCAGTAGGACGGGAGTAGCCCTGAGGCCTGCCTGCCTGCTTCCTTCCCTGCCGGCGCAGGGCTGAGAGAGGCACGGGGCACGCTGGCTCCTGCCCCTTCACTCATTCGGGAAGCCTCCTGTTGTTGCTCCTGAGGTGCCGGCTGCGGTGACAGACAGAGCAAAACTCCTCTCTCTGTCTATTTCTTCAAAGGCCCGAGTCTGAGCTACGACAGATTCCCCTGTGGCTCAACCCGCAACCTCCCATCCTGCCAGACCAGACCCCTTGTCTAAAAACCTCCACTGGAGGAGCTCTTCCACCTGACTCGGAAAGGAAACACCAGCCCCGCCTCAGCCTCACACCCACCACCACCACCACCACCCGCCCCCCCCCCGCCCCACTCTCCTCCGGACCCAGATACCTAACAGAGGGAACAAAAATCCAAAAATCCTGCTGCTCTCCTTCTACCACCTCCACTTCAGAAGAGTCAGTCTCCCCCGAACACCTCAGACTCTGTGACTTCCCGCGGCCTCCCTTTCCCCGTCCCCATTCTCTCCCCGGACGGGCCCCATCTTACACTTGAACGACAGCTCCACCGCTCGGGGCAGCTGGACACGATGTCCCAAAGTGGCCCGGACGGTAGCCTGGTCGATTCCAAAGGACCCACGCACGCAGTCGGCCATAAACGTGGTGTGGAGATCGTGGACGTTTGCGGGCCTCTGATCAAATCACTGCTCCGGGGACCCCGGCGTCTAGGACCCGTCTTCTCCGTGTTCTTCACACCGTTGCTCCTGGGCCGGTTATTCTCTTCCCTCTCACTGACCTTAACGTTTTGTCTCTGCCATTGAATTTTGACTGTGCGAATGTGACTTGCCGCTGTAGGGCTGCGTGGATCTCTCAGGCATCCTGCTGTGCCGTGCGGGGGGGGGGGGGGAATCCTTGGTGGGTGGGTCGATAGACGTCCCTTTGGTTGTGCCCTGGAGGGGAGAGACAGAGGGGACGACTCAATCCACCACGAACGCTGATGTCGCTCCGATAAACCTGTAGCGGTGATTCTAGTTTATGGCCCGTGTCCTGAAAATAACTTCCCGAAGGGCCAGCCCGGCGGCACAGCGGTTAAGTTCGCACGTTCCGTTTTGTCAGCCAGGGGTTCGCAGGTTCGGATCCAGGGTGCGGACGTGGCGCCGCTTGGCGAGCCACGCTGTGGTCAGCGTCCCGCCTATCAAGGGGAGGGGGATGGGCACGGATGTTAGCTCGGGATCACTCTCCCGGGGCAAAAAGAGGAGAATTGGCAGCAGGTGTCAGCTCGGGGCTCGTCTTCCTCGAAAAATAAATTAATTAAATTAATAAAAACAACTTCCCAAACCTCTCTGATAACTTGAAGCTTTGAAGTTTTGCGAGGTGAAATCAGGTGATAAAAAAGTCCACGGACAGGGGCGGCCCCGTGGCCGAGTGGTTAAGTTCACAAGCTCCCCTTCGGCGGCCCAGGGTTTTGCCGGTTCAGATCCCGGGCACGGCACGGACACGGCACCGCTCGTCGGGCCGTGTGGAGGCGGCGTCCCACATGCCACAACTGGAAGGGCCCTCAACTAAGATAGACAACTATGTCATGGGGGGGATTGGGGGAGAAAAATCGGGAGGGGGGAAAAAAAAAACAAAAACGGAAGATTGGCAACAGGCGTTAGCTCTGTGAGGGCCGATCTTCCTCACCCAAAAACTAAAGTGAGATGAAATCAAATAAAGCGAAGGAAAAGATAAACCTATGAAATCCCATGTTTCTAAAAGTGGCCAAGTGTTTAGACATTGGCCAAGCGACGGAATGCTCATGGGAAGGACAGTTCCTAATTGCTGGCTTCTTAGTTTTCACCAAAATTAAGGTTCGTGAGGGTTAAAAAATCTACTTAACAAATGCGATGAAAGCCACTAGGCCGGCCCGGTGGCGCGCTGGTTAAGTGTGCCTGTTCCGCTTCGCCGGCCCGGGGTTCGCCAGTTCGGATCCCGGGGGTGGACGTGGCACCGCTGGGCGAGCCACGTGGTGGTAGGCGTCCCACATATGAAATAGAGGAAGATGGGCACGGAGGTGAGCTCAGGGCCAGCCTTCCTCGGCAAAAAGAGGAGGATTGGCAGCAGTTAGCTCAGGGCTCATCGTCCTCAAAACAAAACAAAACAAAACAAAAAGCCACTAAAAGTGAATATGGGAAACATCTTTGTGTTCAAGGAAAGTGAGATGGCTGCCTTCAGGCAAGAGGGCCTAAAAAGTAAAGATCGTTTTGTCTGTGAAAAGGTGATCAAAGTTTCACGGGGAAAATAATCTGAGAAAAAGGCCTGTTCGTGGTCAAGTGGCCTAAAATTGGAACGAGTGGACAGATAGAAATGGCGAGCGATAGGATCTATGGGAGTCTATGAGGAAGCCATTGGGTGTCGGCCTAATTCGGCCTGACAGTGTTTTTCGAAAAGGGCCTGACGTGGCCGTCGAGCACGCATCGCATCGTAGATCCGCTTTACACATTTCCTACGGCAAGAACCAATGCCCTTAAGGGAAAGGAGCAGCTTCCCCGTGCTCGGGCCTTTCCTTAAGGAGAGGCATCTTTCCTTAGGCTAGGAGCGGATGGTTGCGCTCACCTTTGACCATCCGGCTCCCCTGTGACCACCCAGGCCCAGACAACAGACCTGCCACCCAGCAGTGTCTGTCGATCGCTGTGCCGACAGAGCAGTCTCGCGACTATCATCCAAGGGACCTTTCGATCCTATGTGAAACGTCCTCTCTGGGGGTCTAGAAGCACTCTGTACACCCCACTTCCCGGGCACCCTCTCTTCCTTCGGGAAGAAAGGCCCCGGGCCACAGTCCTCACATTTTAGCTCAGAATAAACGCACCCCGATTTTCACGGATAGATTGGTTCCGGATTATTTCCGTCGACAGAATGGAATCAAGTCAATGAGTTTCAAGATCGGAGGGAAGCTGATGCAAAATCAGAATTTGTTTTTCTCACTCCCGAAAGGATACTTTTCTCTAACTTCTAGTCTCCTCCTGATAAAGACATTGGAAAAGGTTTCTCTTGACCTCTGAGGGAATCGACACCAAAGACAGAGATCCTCCATTTTGTCAGAATGATTTCCTAGGCCTCCAATGGAGGAGGCCTCCCTCGGACGGGAGCTCAGCTTTTGTTTTGCAACAGTTTTCCTCTCTCTGCTTGCCTTTAACATCTCCTTTCCCGTTCTTCTTTTTTGGAAGGGAAATACGTGCACCGCTGGGGAAAAAAAAAAAAAAAAGAATTTTCTAAATGACCAAAGAAGATCTACGACTGTTGTTATTTTGGTTTCACGGAGCAGTTCCACGTCCACATTTACTCCATTTTAAACACCCACACACACTCACAGCACGGCGCTGTGAGGATGTCCCGGGGAACTCGATTTGTGGAGGGAATGGCTGTGAGGTCTCTGCCCCCCAACCCCCACCATTTGGGTGCTTCTGCTTGTTGATGAGGACGGGAAGCCCTGCTGAAATCCATATTCTTATCACCACACGTGCATCTGCACCCATGCTCCCCCCCGTGTGTCGTCTTTGGGCTTTGCTGTGGCCCCGTGCGGAGGGAGACCTGTTTTGTGTTGTAAACTTTTCCGCGGCCAAGCGGCTCGGTCCTTTCCTCTACGACTTGTGGGCTCTGTCTGTCCGTCTGCCTTAGAGAGACCCTCTGGGCCGGAAGTGACAGGCTGCACACAATTCCTGACAGACTGCGGACAATTCCTCCGTCGTCACGGTCCTTCTCTGATGACGTGCATGGTTTCGGTTTGACAGCGACCCCCACCCCCCACCCCGCCGTGATTTTCTAAGTCCTCCCGGGAGCCCGGGAAGTGCTCGGGCCGCTCCGGGAAGCGGGGGCCGGCAGCCCCGGCCTGCCCCGTGGCATCTCCGGGGACTTTTCCACCTCTGTCCGCGTCAGCCAGCCGGCAGCCCCGCGCCCGGCCCGGCCCAGAAGTCACGTGGGGAGTCTGTCCCCTTCCTGGCAAGCCCACCCACCCCACCCCCCTCCCCGCCGATTTTCCAACACCTCCTTCTGCGCCCAGGGTTGCCCTGTGCTGCCTGGGAGCTCCGAGGTGGACACCCTGGGGCCTCACGTGGTGACCTCCCGCCCGCCCCAAGCGGGCCCAGAGAGAAAGAGAGAGAGAGAGAGAGACAGAGAGAGACAGAGACAGAGACAGAGACAGAGAGAGACAGAGACAGAGACAGAGACAGAGACAGAGACAGAGAGAGACCTGACCCGGCGGTGGGCTCAGGCTGTGCACTCTCGCTGGCTGGTGACCCGGTTCCCTCCCGCTGACCCCTCCGCGCCGGTCGTTGGGCGCCATCTGGCGGCCGCTTTTACAGAGTGGCCCTCCTCCGGAGCCCCGGCGACATGAGCAAGGGATGGGACTCGCAGGACGTCTGTGTGGTTTCCAGTGTGGGGCTGTGTGGAACAGAGCTGCTAAGAACATTCATGCCCCGGATTCTGTGTGAATGAACAGGAACGTGGCCGCAGCCCCCACCCCGCCCCCCGCCCCAGCCCCCGGGAGTGGTGGGAGTGGTGCCCTCCAGACCACCCTCGGGTTGGATGCCTCCCTCCCTGGAAGGACTCACGGGACTCCACAAAAGCTGACTTCCTGGAGGTCCAGCGGAGACCCCCAAGGCCCAAGGCCCCCCCCCCCCACCCACCCACCACAGATCACTGTGGAAGCCTTAATGACCCAAGGCTCCAGCTACATACAGACGCTCTTAGGAGGCAAGATACACCAAAGGCTTATGTAGGTTGCCACTTTCGGTGGTTGTTTCCGCGGCGTGTCAGTTTTGGAACCCGCCACGCCCTTTTTCACAGAGGCCATACCGTTTCCCTTCACCACCAGTGAGGCGTGAGTGACTGACTTGGCTTCTCCGCGACCTGACTAGCAGTTTGATCCTGTTCCGGTATTTGGAAGAAGGCAGTCTCACCCATGTGTCCCCACAATGTCTCCCTCTAATTTTCTCACTTGCTTTTCCAGGGAACAGCTCACATCTTTTCATGCGCTTATCGGTCATCCATGCGTACCTCCTCCACCCCAGGTGAAAGTGCCTGCTCTGTCTATTGGTCTTCCATTCTTTTTGTATTTTTCAGTGTTGATTTCCCCCGGGTCTCCACTCCATTGTGGGTTTTGTTTTTTGTTTTTTGTTTTTTGTTTTTTTTTTTTGCTTAAAGATTGTCACCTGAGCTAGGCACTGTTGCGCTGCTTCCTCAGTTTCAGAGGGTACCTTTTTCAGGGTTGCTTTTTGACCGGGTCTCCTCGCCATTGTATTTTTTTATTTTATTTTTTTTGCTTAAAGATTGCCACCTGAGCTAGCCTCTGTTGCCCATCTTCTTCGGTTTCAGAGGGTAGATTTCTCAGTGTTGCTTTTTCGCCAGCTCTCCACGCCCTTGCGTCTTTTTTTTTTCTGCTTGAAGGCTGCAACCTGAGCTAGCTTCTTTTGCCCATGTTCGTCAGTTTCAGAGGGTGGATTTCTCCGTGTTGCTTTTTCCCCAGGTCTCCACACCCTTGTGTGTTTCTTTGGCTTAACGATTGCCACCTGAGGTAGCCTCTGTTGCCCATCTTCGTCCGTTTCAGAGGGTGGATTTCTCAGTGTTGCCTTTTCCCCAGCTCCCCACGCCCTTGTGTGTTTCTTTTGCTTAAAGATTGTCACCTGAGCTAGGCACTGTTGCCCTGCTTCCTCAGTTTCAGAGGGTACCTTTTTCAGGGTTGCTTTTTGACCGGGTCTCCTCGCCATTGTATTTTTTTATTTTATTCTTTTTGCTTAAAGATTGCCACCTGAGCTAGCCTCTGTTGCGCTTCTTTCTCAGTTCTAGAGGGTAGATTTCTCCGTGTTGCTTTTTCCCCAGGTCTCCACGCACTTCCTTTTATTTTTCCTTAAAAATTGCCACCTGAGCTAGCCTCTGTTGTCCATCTTCGTCGGTTTCAGAGGGTAGATTTCTCACTGTTGCTTTTTTGCCAGGTCTGCACGCCCTTGTGTTTTTCTTCTGCTTAAAGGTTGCAACCTGAGCTAGCTTCTTTTGCCCATGTTCCTCAGTTTCAGAGGGTGGATTTCTCCGTGTTGCTTTTTCCCCAGGCCTCCACGCCCTTGTGTGTTTCTTTTGCTTAACGATTGCCACCTGAGCTAGCCTCTGTTGCCCATCTTCGTCCTTTTCAGAGGGTGGATTTCTCAGTGTTGCCTTTTCCCCAGCTCCCCACGCCCTTGTGTGTTTCTTTTGCTTAAAGATTGCCACCTGAAGCCAGCCTCTCTTGCCCATCTTCCTCAGTTTCAGAGGGTAGATATTTCAGGGTTGCTTTTTCCCCAGGGCTCCACGCCTTTGTGCTTTGTTTTTGCTTAAGGATTGCCACCTGAGGTAGCCTCTCTTGCCCATCTTCCTCAGTTTCAGAGGGTGGATTTCTCCGTGTTGCTGTTTCCCCAGGTCTCCACGCCCTTGTGTGTTTCTTTTGCTTAAAGATTGCCACCTGAGCTAGCCTCTGTTGCCCATCTTCGTCCGTTTCAGAGGCTGGATTTCTCAGTGTTGCCTTTTCGCCAGCTCCCCACGCCCTTGTGTGTTTCTTTTGCTTAAAGATTGTCACCTGAGCTAGGCACTGTTGCCCTGCTTCCTCAGTTTCAGAGGGTACCTTTTTCAGGGTTGCTTTTTGACCGGGTCTCCTCGCCATTGTATTTTTTTATTTTATTTTTTTTGCTTAAAGATTGCCACCTGAGCTAGCCTCTGTTGCGCTTCTTTCTCAGTTCTAGAGGGTAGATTTCTCCGTGTTGCTTTTTCCCCAGGTCTCCACGCACTTCCTTTTATTTTTCCTTAAAAATTGCCACCTGAGCTAGCCTCTGTTGTCCATCTTCGTCGGTTTCAGAGGGTAGATTTCTCACTGTTGCTTTTTTGCCAGGTCTGCACGCCCTTGTGTTTTTCTTCTGCTTAAAGGTTGCAACCTGAGCTAGCTTCTTTTGCCCATGTTCCTCAGTTTCAGAGGGTGGATTTCTCCGTGTTGCTTTTTCCCCAGGCCTCCACGCCCTTGTGTGTTTCTTTTGCTTAACGATTGCCACCTGAGGTAGCCTCTGTTGCCCATCTTCGTCCGTTTCAGAGGGTGGATTTCTCAGTGTTGCCTTTTCCCCAGCTCCCCACGCCCTTGTGTGTTTCTTTTGCTTAAAGATTGCCACCTGAAGCCAGCCTCTCTTGCCCATCTTCCTCAGTTTCAGAGGGTAGATATTTCAGGGTTGCTTTTTCCCCAGGTCCCCACGCCTTTGTGTTTTGTTTTTGCTTAACGATTGCCACCTGAGCTAGCCTCTCTTGCCCATGTTCCTCAGTTTCAGAGGGTAGATATTTCAGGGTTGCTTTGTCCCCAGGGCTCCACGCCTTTGTGCTTTGTTTTTGCTTAAGGATTGCCACCTGAGGTAGCCTCTCTTGCCCATCTTCCTCAGTTTCAGAGGGTGGATTTCTCCGTGTTGCTTTTTCCCCAGGTCTCCACGCCCCTGTGTGTTTCTTTTGCTTAAAGATTGCCACCTGAGCTAGCCTCTGTTGCCCATCTTCGTCCGTTTCAGAGGCTGGATTTCTCAGTGTTGCCTTTTCGCCAGCTCCCCACGCCCTTGTGTGTTTCTTTTGCTTAAAGATTGTCACCTGAGCTAGGCACTGTTGCCCTGCTTCCTCAGTTTCAGAGGGTACCTTTTTCAGGGTTGCTTTTTCACCGGGTCTCCTCGCCATTGTATTTTTTTATCTTATTTTTTTTGCTTAAAGATTGCCACCTGAGCTAGCCTCTGTTGCGCTTCTTTCTCAGTTCTAGAGGGTAGATTTCTCCGTGTTGCTTTTTCCCCAGGTCTCCACGCACTTCCTTTTATTTTTCCTTAAAAATTGCCACCTGAGCTAGCCTCTGTTGTCCATCTTCGTCGGTTTCAGAGGGTAGATTTCTCACTGTTGCTTTTTTGCCAGGTCTGCACGCCCTTGTGTTTTTCTTCTGCTTAAAGGTTGCAACCTGAGCTAGCTTCTTTTGCCCATGTCCCTCAGTTTCAGAGGGTGGATTTCTCCGTGTTGCTTTTTCCCCAGGCCTCCACGCCCTTGTGTGTTTCTTTTGCTTAACGATTGCCACCTGAGGTAGCCTCTGTTGCCCATCTTCGTCCGTTTCAGAGGGTGGATTTCTCAGTGTTGCCTTTTCCCCAGCTCCCCACGCCCTTGTGTGTTTCTTTTGCTTAAAGATTGCCACCTGAAGCCAGCCTCTCTTGCCCATCTTCCTCAGTTTCAGAGGGTAGATATTTCAGGGTTGCTTTTTCCCCAGGTCTCCACGCCTTTGTGTTTTGTTTTTGCTTAACGATTGCCACCTGAGCTAGCCTCTCTTGCCCATGTTCCTCAGTTTCAGAGGGTAGATATTTCAGGGTTGCTTTGTCCCCAGGGCTCCACGCCTTTGTGCTTTGTTTTTGCTTAAGGATTGCCACCTGAGGTAGCCTCTCTTGCCCATCTTCCTCAGTTTCAGAGGGTGGATTTCTCCGTGTTGCTTTTTCCCCAGGTCTCCACGCCCTTGTGTGTTTCTTTTGCTTAAAGATTGCCACCTGAGCTAGCCTCTGTTGCCCATCTTCGTCCGTTTCAGAGGCTGGATTTCTCAGTGTTGCCTTTTCGCCAGCTCCCCACGCCCTTGTGTGTTTCTTTTGCTTAAAGATTGTCACCTGAGCTAGGCACTGTTGCCCTGCTTCCTCAGTTTCAGAGGGTACCTTTTTCAGGGTTGCTTTTAACGGGTCTCCTCGCCATTGTATTTTTTTATCTTATTTTTTTTGCTTAAAGATTGCCACCTGAGCTAGCCTCTGTTGCCCATCTTCGTCCGTTTCAGAGGCTGGATTTCTCAGTGTTGCCTTTTCGCCAGCTCCCCACGCCCTTGTGTGTTTCTTTTGCTTAAAGATTGTCACCTGAGCTAGGCACTGTTGCCCTGCTTCCTCAGTTTCAGAGGGTACCTTTTTCAGGGTTGCTTTTTGACCGGGTCTCCTCGCCATTGTTTTTTTTTATTTTATTTTTTTTGCTTAAAGATTGCCACCTGAGCTAGCCTCTGTTGCGCTTCTTTCTCAGTTCTAGAGGGTAGATTTCTCCGTGTTGCTTTTTCCCCAGGTCTCCACGCACTTCCTTTTATTTTTCCTTAAAAATTGCCACCTGAGCTAGCCTCTGTTGTCCATCTTCGTCGGTTCAGAGGGTAGATTTCTCACTGTTGCTTTTTTGCCAGGTCTGCACGCCCTTGTGTTTTTTTTCTGCTTAAAGGTTGCAACCTGAGCTAGCTTCTTTATGCCCATGTT